>NW_009212450.1:0-27067 GCF_000690835.1 Fulmarus glacialis
AGGGCAGAGCGCGGCATGCCG
Organism: Fulmarus glacialis; assembly: GCF_000690835.1. Lineage (NCBI taxonomy): Eukaryota > Metazoa > Chordata > Aves > Procellariiformes > Procellariidae > Fulmarus > Fulmarus glacialis. Next base: position 22 of record NW_009212450.1, read on the forward strand.
GGAAATGTAGTCCGCCGGCCGCCGAGTAGCTCCTGCGGCTGAGGCCCAGCTGCCCGACACCAACGGCCGGACCCGCAGCACCGCCCGGCGGGGGCCAGAGTGCCTCTCCCCGGGGCACGCGTGCCCCCAGCTCACCCCCAAGCCCTTTTAATACCTCTCCCGCTGTGCTTAGGCTGAGGCGCGACAGCTGGCAGGCTCTCCTCCCAAAGGGCCAAAGGACAGCTGAGAGCAAGAGAAGTAGGAGTTTCAGGGTAAAACAAAACCTCAGAGAGCCCCCAACTACACCCTAGTAGCAACAGAGCCAGGTAATTTAAAAAAAAAGCTCTATCACAGGAACACTGATTACTGCAGGATCTTTTCGTTACACTGTTTCTATGACCTGGAGCCTCTAAAGCCGTTGGGGAGGCTGCAGAGTCAAGGCAACACAGCGTGATCTTGGCACCAGAACAGCATACGGTTTCTTGGCCAGGAAGAAGCAGACAGATACAGGGAAGTAATACAGGAATAAAACTGAAACAAGCCATGGTTTATTAGAAACACGCCATTTTTTGAGAGGCATGTTTGATTTCATAACCAGCTGTAACAGCTTCTTTCACAGCTACTGTAAAAAGCCCATAGTATGGTGATAATTAAATTTGGGGCAACATAAGATGAGCTGCATTTAATACTTCAGTGACTAAGCTCCCTCTCCCACAGAAGCATTGGTTCAATCAAAAGCCCTAAAAATTTTCAAGGGAGTTACAGCCTACCTATTCTAGCTAGAAACAATGTCAGTACACAAGAGTTAACATTTTTCAAACAGAAACTATTTACTTATCCTCCATTAAAGAAAAACATCTTTAACGGTCTTGATAAAGAGACAGACCTGAACCAGATCCTGACAGTAGGCGACTGTGAGTGAGACTCAACTTAAGCCGTTCTTTTCTTACGTCATGTTGAGAGTCTCACTCAGTTTTAAATTATGTTCTTCTGAACCAAAAATCTGTTTTAAATTAAGATTGAAAGTTACATTTTTATAAATTTTAAGTTTCAAATAAGTTATATTTTAACTTAATCTAGTTAGTGCCAAAGATGTTAACATGATCCTCATCAACTATTAGATTTCAATTTCCTTATAGTTTTAAGGAGTCTGGTTCTACCTATTTTCTGTTCAGAGCACTCAGTATTTACACTTTTTTTTGGCCAGGAAAGTTAAGCTTCCCTGAACTTAGCCGAGGATAAGTGTACTATAAAGTATTTGAAGGACTCTTTTCAAAATAAGTTACTTTCTAGTCCTTCAAGCTGGCATATTCTTATAATAGCTAGGTCATTAATAGATACCTTTCATTATTTCAGTTGTTTGAGTACAACCTAACAAACATTTACTTTAGAAGTGATTGCCCATAATCAGCATTTCAACATTAACATAAGTGGTTGCTCCGTATAATCATACATAACTTATTCACAACATACTTTTCATTCATTCTCCTCTATTCAGATCATGGATGCTAACACTGTTAAAAGACTAGCTGCACCTTTACCATATTTGACTGCACTTTATCTCATGTTTTGGTTCTTGGCATTATTTTTATGTTGTTTAAAAGAAATCTGAGAAGTCCCAAAGCTTATGCATGTCCAGTTTACTCTCCTGTTACACTAACTGAGGCAGCCTTAACTTCTTCTGATGACCCAAGTGGGGCCGTTTATCTTTAGCATTTCTTTACTGAACAGCTGCTACCTCTTTTCTAGGACCCTTTCTAATCATTCAGGTATTCTCTCCTCCACTTAGGGACTTTTTCTCATCCTGGTCCAAACTGTGTGTGTACATACTTTTTTTTTTTTTTTAATCAGATGAAGACTGAGGCAAACCTACTGAAATTAGTAGGTTTTTTGCACCGTCTTTTATCTGTCAAGCCTCAGATGAATGAGGGTTAATGCAAGCTCTTCACCTATATTTTAAGCACATTAAGTTAAAAACAAAACAAAAACAAAAAACAGAGGTGGGAAAATTCCAGCTCACCAAGCTGGCAACTACTTTCTGCAGCTGATACAATTCCTCTGCTGCAACACTATGAATGGCTGAAGCATTCTAGTCAAAATATGCATACTCAGTGTGAAAAGACTGCAGGGACACAGGACAAAATCAGAAACCTGCAATGAGGAAAGATCGTTCCTGTTTTAGTGACTACATTTTGCCTAGACTTGTAGTTATAGGTTAAGGTCCTTTTGAACCACCATTACTAAAAGCATTACAAGTCAATGACGAAGATAGCAAACAACCCAGAACAACTTTTCTTTTTGCCTTTTCTTTGAACAAGATTCTAATTCTGTTTAAGCATCTAGTTATTCATGGATTTAAACTAATACCAACTCCATTAAAGAAACCTAAATTGAGCTTTGCTTGCAGTCTACTTCCCACTACCATGTTTCTCAAGGGCCTGTCAGATATGTACAGAAAATAGACTGAAGATTGGATAAATTTTGCTTGGAAGCCAGTCCCTGCCATTTGCTTTCTTGAGGATCCTACAGCTCTATCATATTACAACCATGATGCATGATCAAATTACACCACCACTTCATCACATCATGTATTTCTGGTCACCTAAGGGGTACAGCTTCATGAAGTCAGACTAAGCAGCAGTCTCTACAAGCTGCTAAACAGCTTTGCTTACAAAGGAGAGGGGCAAAACAAACAAACAAATCACACCCATCATCTAAGTCACATAACTTCCAAAGAAAAAAATAAAAATCAAACCCTTTATTTCCTTTTACAAAAATACATATTTGCAGTCATGTGATAGTTATCATAGTGTTACCAGTTTACATGGTTCCAAGAAACTACACAGTGCTCCAGGTTAAATATTTAAGATAATTTAGTATAAGAATGGCCACTTATTAATTTCTGGATTAGAAATGCTATTCACCAGGGTGCGCAAGAAAAATTTGCAAGTTAGAAATTAATGCTGAAGTGGTGTAGTTTAACATAATAGATACATTAAACTTTTGGTCATGAGTAATTGTATACAAACCATAACAGTATTAAAATACATATTTTCATAAAAATACTGTTGTCACACTTTATATCTAAATAAGACATTTTTAGAAAGACAGTATGAAATATTTATCATACAAAAGCATATTCTTATATAGCGGGATTATGTCGAAAGTTTTTAAACATTCTATCCAAGCACTTAAAAGCAGAAATTTTTTTTTATAACTGTGATCTACTTGTCATATGAAAGTGTATGCTGTGTGTACACTATAGCATTAAGTTTATTCTACTTGAAACCGGTCAAAGTACAACACTGCATGTGGAGCAGCTGAGTTCTTATATACCACTGAAAATTGTTCAAGAAGATAAACATCACATTCTTGTTGCTTAATACGCAAGAGGAAATTACTCTTTATGCATATCTGCTATATGCATATACGGAGAATAACTTCATGCTACAATCTTTTCTTGCCATAGTTTGACCCTTCCATAGGGTTTTTTCAGCTGAAGCCAACATCTTCTCCCTCCAGCCCCATTACCTCCTCAAACACCCTACTGGTATAAGTAAAAAAAAAAAAAAAAAAGAAAAAAAAAAATTTGTAATAGGAGCTGACTGCTATGATCTCCAACTGAAACAGATTGTATATCAGCTAACTCTACTGAAATGACTGATTTTAAAATCTGTATTAGAACACCACTGTGTTTATTTCCTGTGATGAATACTGCTTACTTACATTTACACTAGTAACCCATTTTAAATCCTGAATGTCAGCAGTTTAAAACCACCAATTAGTATACAATTACTTTATATTTAAGGCATGTGAGTAAGAGCACCCTAATTAACTGACATTGAATGGAAGAGCCTTCTCTTCAGGAAATTTTTGTCAGCTGCCTTCTCTTCTTTAAAGATGCTAACTTAATATGTTCTTGGAGAGATGGTAAGAAGGAGAAAGAAAGTAAGTTAAGAACCGACCTGATTATTTCAGCTGTCCCTGAAACAGTTTTGAAAGCAATGATTTACCAGTAAAATACCTCAACTATAATGTATTCTAAGTCACAAAATATGCCAGTTGGGCGTATCACTAGATGAAAACTAGGAAAAAGGAAAAAAAAAGAAAAGAATCAACTACTACATCAACAGGACAGTAGAGGATCGATATTGCTTACCCCTGAGTTAACAGGATTGGGTATAGCAGCACCAATTAGAAAACATTCTGCAATGCCAGCACTGCACTGTGGTCCTATTACTGTGGTATAGTTTCATATGCCCACAGATTTTTCTTTAAGAGCACTTATTTCAAACATTATTAGACACAGGAATTCCTTTAGTTGCATTGGTATTTAAGTGGAAAACCAGTGGAAATAGTATAGTGGGCTATACTATTAGTACAGTCCATTTGTAGTGTTAACATACTATTTAGAGCTGTGTTCCAAAGTTGGTAAGCCACTGCCTTCTGTGAAACTACATTTGCCTTTTGTTTTCTGCACAATAAAAGCCCAGTGGAAATCATGTGCCAGTTTTGAGCAAGATGTCCTGTAAGTCATCTGGAAGTGCTAGTATAATATCATTGATGTGTGTCTGCAGCTTTTTCAGTGTGTCAGTTTTCACAGGAAGCTGTTCTCTGTCAGCCTGCAACTGCAAAGGTACAATAAACATGATTTCTACTAAATATGCAAGTTTACCTTAAGACACAACAAAGTGACATATTAGCGAATCTGGAAAATTAATTCCTCATTTGCCGACTGAGTAGGAATTTGGACGATAGCAAGTTTCCTCAACACTCATTTGGACTTTCAGTAATCACAAGAAAGTTTGGTTTTCTGCTTCCCTGAGGATTCAGCCTTGCTCCCACTCAGATCAGTCAAAGTTCCAGCTAGTTTTAAAAAAAACCAAGATCAGTGCAATGCTTCCAACATAGCTGGACAATGTTGGGAAGCTAGCTAACTCTTCAGTCATGGCTGAAATGGACTGGTTGTGTTTTAAAAACTTGAATGACTGATTCCTTGAGCTACCTAGATCTTAAAGAATATTTTCATTTAAGTACCGTAAACACAACTATATAATACTTTTATGTAGTTAAGTCAGGCAAATTTGAGCCATGTTCAATTCAGTTACTTACCAGTTTATTCTTTAACTTTAAGACAAGATCCACTGTTTCTACTTCAGTATGCTTCTGACTCCAGAAAACCAAGTTCTAAAAGAATAAAAATTAAGCATTGAAATATTTATGGCAACATATATAATTTTCAAAAGTAGTATTAATTTACATCTACTGTTCAGAATGGGTCTTCTCCTTTTCCTTATTCTCATGCCATTTACTAAACTCATTTTACTCATGTACTGTCTCTACTGTGAACTGCAAAATCTGCTTTATTTGCCTGTTTGCCCAGGACTTAGCAAAACAGGCAACTACGACACAAACATAATACAAACAAATAAAAAAAAAAATCATGCCAAACAGGCTTAGTTTCAAAAATAGCATCTACAGTGCAAAATGGCAGTGAATGCTTACCAAATCAGATCTGCCAGCACTATGAAATATTAAAATAGTGCCAGGCAGCACTTCTTGTTTCTAAGGCATTAAAGGAGATCACATAGTCGATAACTAGTAAAATATATTCATTAAGTGAATTTTCCTATGGAAGTTCTGTTCCCCTACCCCTTTACTATTCACCCATTAAAGACATTTCCTCATGTACAGAAAGATGTTAACACTTGGATCAAAAGAAAAAGCCAATGAGGAGTAGAGTCAGTAATGAATTTGTGACACATTCCCTTTTCTTTGCAATAAGTTAATGTCAAATATAGTTGGATAGATTCTAGCTGATATAATCGACCTAGCTATTGCCCTGCAAATTATTTGGGCTGCTCTATTTGAACAATCTATTTGGGGTGCTACAATGTACTGCTTGGGAATTGACAAGGCAAGGGGTAAAAATCAATGGCTTTTTTAAAATAACCAGCACAATTTTTTTGTTTGTTTTAAAGCTGTGGTGTTTTTTTGTTCTTCCTATTCCCTCTTTAGCTGTACAATCTCTTCTCCTCTTGTGATACCTTTCTTTATCAGTTGTTCCGACTCAAATTATACTGACACCCACTTCAGCTTCTTAAGTAAAGAATGGGTCTTACAACATAAGATCATTTATGTGGCATTTTGTTATATATCAATAAACAGATTTAACTTCTCAGCTTCCAATTACTATGGATTGTTGTAGACTTATTTACTATCCATATCTAATTAGTTGTCAATTTTCTATGGTACTCACTGAGTTTATACCTTCAAAGCTACAAACTATATCACAAACTAAAAATGTGTTGGAACGCCAAGGAAGGAAGCTGAATGAAATAACATTTTCAAATAAGAGGAAAAACCTTTTTTTTTTTTTTTTTTGGGGGGAGGGGGGGGAGTATTCAATTTCAAAATACACAACAAAACAAAAAAGGACTAAAGATACATTTTACAAATTATAACAGTCGATATTAAAAAAGTGAACTGTATTTCATATTGTACTCTTTTGCAATGTTAGTTATAGCTTGTACTTGGTTAACAAATTCATGTTTTGCTAGATCAGACTTTACAAAATTGTCAACATTTTTATGTTCAACCAAGGAAAACAGCAGGAGTAAAACTGACTTGAGGGAGAATATATTTTTATTACAAGATCGTAAATATAATCATAAGCACACATTTTTCTAACCTCATTACAGAGTGCTTCTAAATGAAGGGCCTCCAACTTCTGTGTCATTTCTTTCTGCCGGTTCCTAAACCAACCATCGAAGTTGGGCGATTTCAAAAAATGCCTGGTAAAACACCGAAGTAAAATACATTTTATATTTTAATTACAATTTTGATAACACTCTGTTTTCTATGTCATCAAATGTAAAGTAATTATATTTGAGGTTGAAGAAGATATTAGGACCCTTTCTCTGTTTACTTCCAAAGAAATGTAATATTCTGAAATGGAGTGTAACAGGTGCTTCTATTAATCAAGACAAAGACTGAGAAAACAATGTAAAGAAAAGGGGTCTGAAAGACAATAAAGACTAGGAATTTTGTCAGGAAAAAAGCAAGGCTTCGTTTGAAATATCCTTATTTTTATCTTTGTGTTTGAGTGGAAGGAGGAATCAAGTTAGAACCAGAAATAAAACACAAATAATACTGGTACAGAGACACCTGTAGTGTTAGTAGCATCTTATGAAAACCATTAACAGGTTACAGAGAAACAGATGTAAGCAAGTAAAGTATACTAAGCGCTATCAATTCCTATTAAAACATACATTCTACAAGTCAGTCTTACTCAACTCAATATTGATAATAAGTTTGCTCAGGAAAAGAGCATTCATATTACTGATTTGTCTTCATTTATATAATTTAATTTTTTATGCTGATGAAAGAAATGACCTGTAAAGTCCTATCCAGTCTCCTTTTAAGCCCGATGTGAGCTGTGGTCCTGCTTTTTCCAGTGTCTTCATGAAGTCATCTTGGCTAAACTGCCTCAGCTGTGGTGGACTCTATGGAAAGGAAAAAAAAAAAATCATTAGCATACCATAACTGTTTTCTCTAATCACCAATTTCCAGCTCTTTCAAATTATATTTCCTTACCTTCCACGGTGATATGCATTTTTGCAAAGGCATTAGGCTTGCCACATAACGTTCCTAGGGAAAGGAAAAAGAAAGGTTGTTTGCCTAACCGGTATTAAAGATACACAGTTCATGTGTATGTTTACTTATCACTTGTCACCACAGCATTTTCTCTTCTAAGTATTGATACAGGGTGGGGTCATGCATATTTACCACATGAGAGCATAAGAAGCTTATCTAATACCATTTGTACTTCCCAACTTTACATCAGCAAGATTCAAGCAGCACAGGAGGGAAAGGAGGAGGACGACAGAAAGCAAATGTATACATGCAATATATGTATCCTGAACTCCAGCCATTAGTAAATAATCTCTCTTTTCTTGGTGACAGTCCACAGGTACCTTTGTATATGGGTGATTCCAAACAGTAATCCCACTTTGTATCAAGTATTTGGAAGCGATTTTCAGAGTCCCTCATACAAAGATTAAATATACAACTAACCTACAAAACGCTGTATCAGCTATGGGCATCTCTGCAGTAGCAATGCTTGGCAAAGGCATGGCTAAAGCCCCAACGGGCTATCTAATGTATGATTAGTAGACACATTTCTCAGCAAGGCCACTGCTGAAGCTCAAGGTCTGATGACAGGAGGCAGCTCTGCCTTGCCAGCTCACACAAGCACATCAAGATAAGCTGTTGTACATTTTGAAAGTGTTTGTACAAATGTCCACACATTTTGATTTGTGAACATAATCAGCTTTGATAACATATGAAAAGTCTAGTTCTATCTTTTGAAAAAACAAAGGACCTCCCCCATATACTTTTCTTGTGGCAGGGAATGTAAAGGGTGATGTCACCCTGTAAATTTAAGATTTACGACAGAAAACGTATTAAGTTTCTTGATTGAAGTGAAAGTTTGAGCAAGATGGGGGGAATGCCAGGGAAAGGTTTTAGATTCACCTTGCATGTCCACCCTGTCTCAAAAGAACAGGAAAGAAAGACAAATTTTAAGGCAAAACTCCTCTAATCATTAACACCCAAGGACAAACAAGTGTCTAGAGATGTCCCAATTCTCGCAGACAGAAGTTGGACCTGATCATGCATGCTCTAAAATGATGAAAAGTTCCTGTCATCCACAAAAAGTGTTCAGAGAGCTCAGAATGGGGCACCTGCTATGTAAACATCCAATGCTTAAGATATCCCTTCCCAATTTTAACCACTTGCCCAGAGAAATGACTTAACTTCACACGGAACTTTTTGGATTGGTGAAGTCCATTATTACTTGGACTTCATACCTCCAAATGCTAGGTAAGAGCATACTAGAACATATTTATCATTATCCTAATTAGAAAACAGACGACAAATTTCAGTTTCAGTGCAAGTCAAAGACTAGAAATCTGCATGGATTCAGCAATCTAAACACAATACTCATTTGTCAGCATAAAGGTACGTCAGGATTCTGCAAACACTACAGCAGGATTTCAATTTACAGGACAGGTAAGTTTTTACTATTACATTAGATACAAATTCCTATTTTAAAATTTGTTTCAGCAAATTGAGATCTCTGTCCAGAAGAAAAAAAAATGAATCCGTGAACATAAAAGCATTCCAACAAACTCTGCTGACTGGTTAAAAATGAGACAAAATTTGCCCCTCAACTTTGGCTTAGAGATTTGAACAGGTGAAGTACCATGTTTAGAGAGCAAAACACCAGGTATCTTCCATTTCCAGAATAGCATGATGCTATACAATAGAATATTCTGATCCACTGAAAAAAATATTCTCCGTGTGACACCCTGATATAAAGTAGAAGTATCTCAACGTTCAGTGATAATCTCTCCTTTGTAAAATTGTACTAGCATCTTCTAGAGTCACCTGAATTTGCAGAGTTTCTTCAGAATCTGTTTTATCGCACCCAAAACCAGAAAAAAGTATCACCTAATAAAGCAAACTCTTGGGAGACTCATTCTTTTACAGGAACAGCAGTACAGAAACTGCTGGGAGGAAGACAAGAAGTCTTGAGATTTGCTCTCTAAAAACCATTCTCATGAGACTCTGACGAAAAACAAACCAGTTTATCACTAGTACCAAAGATAAAACAACAAAATCAGAAGGAAAATTCCTGAACAGAAATTATGGTTGAAGGAACTATATTCCATTAGTCTCATTATGAACCTTCAGATTGCTGGACTCATCTCTACTACAGTTTAGAATAAAAACTGGAGGCTCTTTGCTGAGGTTGATTTAAAAAAAACACCACAAAACTCTGAAAACTTTCAATATTGTTTTGGGATTTTCCCTCCGGATGTAAAACTGCATCAGGTTTATGGCCAAGCAGAGCAGGACTGAGAAATGGTAGGTCATCATGAAAATGTCTTATACTCTAAAACCCAAGGCTTCTGGAAAGAGCACTTCTGTGCGTGATCACTGCAATCACCAGTGATCTAGAAGCTGTATTTACTGCCTCTGAGAAAGACAAAGCATGAGGATAATGATCAAAGCCTTCTCAAGAACCAGGGGACGTTAAGTGTGTTGAATTTATCCAAGGGTTTATGCCTATACTCATAAAGCAAGGTTTGATATTTAGCTATATATTCAAGTTGGCCTTGTTCTGAGCAGTGGGGTTGGATCAGATGTCCCAGTTAACTTACATTCACCTTTGATTTTATGATCTAATGAAGAGCTCTGTATATGCGATTTTTTCCCCACGGGTATTTAAGTGTTTGAAATAGCCATCCATACTAAATTTCATTTGTCCTTTTTTTTTTTTGAAGCAGCAGTAATAATGAGGAAAACTGAGACCAGGTAGGAGAAAGCAAATTCTGCAGCCCCTACTACATCATGTTGTTCATTAACATTTCCTAACAGGAAATGAGACAGAGTTAAAACTGAGTTTCATAATAATCTTTTTGCCAGTTCTAGATGCTCTGAATCTAGGTAAAGACATCACCTTTTTCTCAAAAGCCTCTCGTATCTTTTGTTTATGCTTGATGTAGGTGCAAGATTTGAAAATCCTGCAAATACTGCAGAAATCTGAGGAGATAGCTGCCTTGAGGCCATAAAACAATTGCTCAAGGAGATTTGACTGCTGAAATTTGTCTACTGCGGGTAATCCAATGACAAAAAAACTTCAACATCAACAAACAAAAAAAGAAAACCAAAACAAACCCCAAACTGCCTAGCTCTCAAGACAAACATAGTTCTTTGAAAGTCAGATATAACATAGGTAGAAATGGAGTTGCAAAGATAAATAAGTGTGTGAAGAAATAAGAGAAGTAGATTATTGCCTAGAGGACAAGTAATGAAATGCTCTGTCTGGACAAGGCAGATGAAAGGAACTGAGATGTGCCGAATACAGTTTCTCATGCCAAGCATAACAGCAGCAAATGCAAAAATATGACTGGAAAAGGGAAAAAATTCTCTAAACTTTAATGACTTGCATGGAAAAGCACTACTACTAGAAGACAAAATAAATATTTAAGGGAAAAAATTTAAGCCAGTCTAATTTACCAGTTGAATTGGTTGATCTTTCATATATTAATAGAAAGATTACCTTGTAGTATCCCCTCAGCTATCATAGCACTCATATCACTACAAGAGTATACACTTATAGAGCTCTTCTCATTACAAAGTACTTTCCAACTCTACCTTTCCAATATTGACATTTTTCAACGTCAGGGGAACACCCTTACACTTAAATGGGAAAAAAAAAAAAAAAAAAAATTCAACAGTGGACAGGGGGTTCCAAGTGTTGAGGAAGGATTAAAGAAATTTCCTTCTTACTCCATGTTAAAATACACACACACAGAGTTTTGCTTTGCATAAATGTCACACAGAACATCGCAAGCAAACATCTGAAAATGCTGTCTAGCAACATATACAAAGAAGTATTCCTTTTTGAGATCTGAACCTTTTGTCTAGGTATATAAATGTTTCATTTTTGACCTTAAGCTACAGCCTTCACCATTTTTATGCTAAGTATGGTAATTAAAGAAATGTAAGACTACAGTATTTTAGAAAAGTCAAGACATAGCTTAATGGTACATTTCTGTAGCTCAACTATTATTCAAAGAATCACAAAATGGTTGAGGTTGGAAGGAACATCTGGAGGTCATCTGGTCCAAATCCCCTCTTTTCCCCCCTGCTCAAGCATACCTGCAGGCTGCCCAGGACTATGCCCAGGCAGTTTTTTAGTATCTCCAAGGGTGGAGACTCCACAGCCTATCTGGGCAACCTAACCTGTGCCAGTGCTCAGTCACCCTCACAGTAAAAAAGTGTTTCCTGACGGTCAACAGACCCTCCTGTGTTTCAGTGTGTGCCCATTGCCTCTTGTCCTGTCACTGGGCACCACTGAAAGCAGCCTGGATCCATCTTCTCTACATCCTCCCTTCAGATATTTATATACATTGGTGAGATCCCCTCTAGAACCTTCTCTTCCCTAGTCTAAACAGTCTCAGCTCTCTCAGCCTTTCCTCATATGAAAGGTGCTCCAGCCCCTCAATCATTTTAGTGGCCCTTCACTGGACTCTCTCTAGTAGCTCCATCTCTCTCTGGTACTGGGGAGCCCAGAACCGGACATGATACTCCACGTACGGCCTCACCAGTACTGAATAGAGGGGAAGGATCACCTCCCTCAACCTGCTAGCAACACCCCTCCTAATGAAGCCCAGGATACCATTGGCTTTCTTTGCTTCAAGGGCGTATTGCTGGCTGACGTTCAACTTCATGTCCATTAGGACTCCCAGATCATTTTCTGCAAAGCTGCCTTCCAGCCTGGCGGCCTCCAGTATATACTGCTGCATAGGTTTATTCCTCCCCAGGTGCAGACTTCACATTTCTCTTTGCTGAACTGCATGAGGTCCCTGCCAGCCCATTTCTCCAGCCTGCTGAAGTGCCTCCAAACAGCAGCACGACCCTCTGAGGTATTGGACACTCCTCCCAGTTTTGTACCATCAGCAAACTTGCTGAGGGTACACACTGCCCCATCATCCAGATCACTAATGAAGACATTGAACAGTACTGGAGCCAGCGTTGACCCCAGGGGTACACTGCTAGTTACTGGATAGTTACTCGACTTAGTCAGCCTAACACCAAAAAAGCTACTCCATATTACATATGTAAAAAACCCATTAGTCTAAGAACTCACTAATGGAATAATGAAACTTTCCGTCAATTCCAAAAAATACCGCCGAAGAATCACACTCTGTGCTTCTGTAGGACGTTTCTGTTGTACACCCTTAAAAAAAGAAATAAAATATCACAATAAGTCTGTTACCCCAAAATATGTAAGTAGTTGTGGGGATTTTTAAGAATATTTATTCCAGTGTTTCTGTATTCATTTGCCATAAGCTTACACATAGCACCCCCTACCCTGAACCATGGAAGGAAAGCAATAGTGTCAAGTCCTTTTGCACAGATATTCATCCCTTCAACTGCTGAATTTTTATTTTCATGTAAAGAAATTCAAGGAAAGAAAAATTTGTATAAACAAACTTGTGCAAATCAGTTAAAGTTTGGAAGCTCCGATTCTTATACACCTCACACGTGAGATTTCTAGAGGGGGAGACCAGAGGGGGATGGCAGAGGGTGGAAAACCCAAAACAGACAAACTGATCAATCACTTCAATTCTGTAAATTATTAAGCTAACTTCTTGAGTTCTACCATTCATGTTGTTATAGAAATTGTTAACAAGGCAGGAGCCTTTCTTCTACAATGAGGATATATACCTATCTATTCAGTTATGAACTGGGGCAAAGGAATCAGAATCCAGTTTCATTTCAGTTACGTAGACAGAGCTCAGTCTTACATGGAAACACCATACAACAGTACACAAAACAACTGCCATTAACAAGAGACCTGCAGTATTACCTTCTGTAACTGTTTAACGATTTCTTCATCTTTATTCAAGTATGGCTTGTAAGAGGTATAAACACCTAAAGAAAAAAAAGCAGCAGGTTAGCCAAAGGAAAAATGGGGTATGCTTTTTAAAATTAAAATACTGGTAATTTAACTCTGAAGCAACTTATTACCAGGTTTGGAGTCCAAAGTTTTTAGGTTCTTCAGTTTTTTCACTTTCACCTGCTTTGGAACTTCACCTGCCAAAACATTTAAAGCCACGTTACTTGAAATCTCCATCTCTATTGCCAGATACTACAGTTAATGTGCTATACATTGCACTGATTTTTAGAAATGGATACTTTCATTTAGAAGACTATCTAATATTGTAAGAAGCCTCAGAAACACCAACAAGCATCCAAGTATATATCCAGAAACATCCATTAAACATATGAATAACAGCATACAGGCTTTTCACTTATTGTACAAGGATTCCTTGTTGAAAAGGAAAAAAAAACCAAACACAAAACCAAACCAAAAAACCAAAAGGACAAACTTCTGAATCAAAGCAGCCAAAGAAAAATACTGACTATATAGATAGCAGTGAATGATTGTTTCATTAATTTCAAATTTTATTCCATCTTCCTTTGTTCTCCTTAGGGTAAATGCTTTCAGAAACAAATCTTTAGTACCTTGGCCAAAATAAAAATTGTATACAGGAAATTAAAACAGTAGCCATGGATTAAGTGTTGTAAGAAATTAATTTAATTCTCCTTTTCCACGGGCCAAACTAAGTTGTTTTGTTTTTCAAATATATCCTTCTCCAGCCAGAAGACCCTAAACCCTGTTTAACAGTCTTGCAGCCTCAGCAGAACCTTCCTTTTAGATTTAGTTGGATGCTCGACTTCAAAAATGATAATAGTACAAATTGCTATTGAAACTGCAGAGTGGGGAGAAAAGGGGAAAAAAAACCACCCAAAAAACAACTAACAAAAAAAATCACAAGTCCTCTCTTTGTCCCTAAAGAAATAAAATTTAATTTTTTAAAAGCAGGTCAGACAGACACATATCTAGAACTTCTTGACTAAGCATTTCACATAGCTGCACCAAAACTTTAGAATTTCATACCTGAAACTGCATATCAAATTTGAAAGCAACTTGTGTATAGGGCTTTGCAGAGGTTTAATAGTTTAATTAAGATTCTATTTTCCAAACCTTAACTACACAGCAGCTAGCTAACTCCTCCCCACACTCCCCAAATCCCTACAGGTATTCTGAAGCATGGACAGGCCTGATGTTTTAAAGTAAAGCAAAACCTTCCCTAATTATTTTGAACACAGTATGTAATCCTTAATTAATTTGGTGTATTCAGAAATTGAATGTAACTTATTCTACAAAAATTAATTTCATGGTGTATTATCCTAACTGGATATTTATGCATTCCCACCTTCAGAACAGAATAGTGAACCTGTCACAGCAAAAAGCTACATTCAGGAATTTCATTTAATAATTAGAGTACTACAGTATTTTATTACAGCCTAGCAATTGACACATTATCCAAAGATTACATTAAAATTCTACTCAATCATGTAAGGAAGTCATCCAACTTGAACAATTAATAATTACTGGAATATTGCCAGATGAGAAATATGTAATCAAAATACTGTCAAGAAACAACTTTTTATATTATTGTAACATTCAAACTTAGCTTTCACATGGGTCTTACTTTCTGTGCACTTGCTGATTTATTACATCCTACTCATCCTAAAATTAACATCAGTAATAAATGATGTTTTTCATTTTAATACCTTATTGGTAGAGATACAAAAACAGGATTGTGTGAAAGGTAAAACATTATTACTAATGAGTATTACCATCTTTTGCATTTAATATACTAGATTTGACAATACAAGACATAGAGTACTCAAGAGCCTAATTTCACTTGACAGATTTACATCCACGAGGATTTGGTTAGTATTAAACTAAATTAATTGAACTAAATTACATATGTTTGTAAATAAATAAGCACGCAGTTAGATCTTCTTGCACAGGATTGTAGAAGATATTTGTACTTTACCTGGAAGTTTAATATCGCCAATGCGGATAATGTGAGGCCAGTGCTGAAGTGTTTTAGCAAAAAAAGGATTCGTCACTCCTAGAATGACAGATGGTCTAGAAAAATAATGACAACTTTTAAAATATGACAGTAAGAGCTTCTGTCTTAATGAATACAAAAGGTCAACTTTAATTCTTAACTTGAAATTATTTTTCTTTTGTACTTAAGAGTTACATTTTAAGTTGCATGTAAGAGCACAGTATGTTTATCAAAGTTTTTAAGTTTTAGAAAACAGCAAGACAGATATATCTTAAAGTCCAAGCGGTAGTGGAGAATAAAAGTAACATCTTCTGCTTAGGCTTTTGGCTAAATTCTGCCCATTTGCAATGATGAGAACAGGGTATTATCTGATTTATTATCTGATTTTTTTTTTAAAATGAGCAGGAATCTGACCCATATTTGAAAGACAAATTGCTACTTTTCAAGGTTTGATTCTTATAACAAACTCTCAGCACTTGAATGTGTGTGTCAACGTGACTGCTGTTTGTGTAAGACTTCTCAGTAGAGCTACTGCTCAGATGACATGACTAAGAAAGAGACACTTAATATCCTACGTCTCTTCCAACACTTTAGCGTTCTTTGTTAAAAAGCAGTTATGAAGTGATGAAGTACAAGCACATTAACAGCATTGTGCCCAAGCTCACAACCTGTCAGATTTTTCTGTCTACTCTGTGCTTAGCATCTGGCTTCGAGGATGCATAGGGGCACTCAGAGAACAACAGGCAGTAAGAGCATAGGGCTGCTGCTACAGCATAGGGCTGCACGTTTGGGATCTATAGCACTAATATGATGAAATATCAACATATTTTTCAGTATAGTGGCTGCCATCCATTTTACAGGCAAACGTTAGCTAAGGAGGAATAACTGCAAGCATCATTGGAACTGCCATATTAAAAATACGTTATCATTATTTCTTCATAATCTTAAAAATCCCAAATTTTAACATTTTCTGTACACCGTCCTTAAGTTTCCTGTTTCTCAAGGCAAGGTGGGGAGAAAAACAATATGTAATCTTTCCTTAAATTTTTATTCAGTTCTTCCAGCTATATCATAATGGCAACTGGGCATCAATTTCTATGTTAACCTACAAACATTTCTGACTTTCATTCCTCCCTCCACTTGCTTATTATAACTATATTTATACATATAAAAACCCATCAGGAATTCACAGATAGGACAAAAATCTGATCACACAGCTCTGTAGCTTAGTGTAATGTCTGGGCTATGGGAACAGCAATTTTCATCTCTCCATGCCATCTTAGAATGAGCACCACCAAATTGTATCAGTTTCTCAGAAGTCTTTTCTTGCTTGTCACTGACTCAACCTTCACCGGAAAAATCACTTCTTCCAAGTCCTTCTACTGTTCAAGTAGGTTCACCTGAAAACATGTTATTCCAGATATTATGTATTTTTCCCCACTCATTTGAATTCAGTTTCATTATTTTTTGCTGTTTCTATAATCCTGTTAAACTCATTTGCATTATTGATTTAAATTCATTGGGGTTTGCAAATGTTGTTCATGATTTTGCAGTGTTACCACACATGATTTACAGTCTTTCTTCCAAAACAATGATAAAGACCAGTGTCCATACAAAGGTCTCAACAAGATTCCTTTGCTGTACTGTGAAAAATCAATTTATGATGTTTTACTTCATGTCCTTTTCATGGTCATGTCATAAGAATCAACATAAGAGAAAAACTGAGTCTCAAAAGAACCCAAACAACAGGCACTCTCCTTCTCCCTAGGAACGGATCAAGTCTAGCCTAACTTAACACAACTATTAAATCTTCTCATGCCTATTTAATGGGAACCAAAAAGCAAGTTTCACACACAATTGTTTTGGACCAATGTACGCAAATTGACATTCTTTTACTAACTGGAGAGTTAAAGACCGAGGGTTAAAGTCAAGTGAGGCTTTCATTTACACACACCAAAAAAAAAAATTCTCCAGGTCAAGGTAAACTGGTAGCAAATCATGAGGAATCTTGTTTCACTGCTGCCGGTGATATAATAGCAAGACTTGGTAAGCTACTTCGTCACTTTTAGGAGCCTTAATTGATCATGTCTATCAGAACCAATTCTGATTTTAAACCACTGAATTAATTTCTCAAAAGGGATGATAAACCAAAACATCAAGATGAAAAATACCCCTTGCTCCCCTCTTGCTAAAGGTCATAATACACAGAAATCTGCATCATCTGGATTCTTCCCCTTCTTACAGCCATTGCTTTAAAAGCTTATTTCCAATCTTTCAAATTTTTTATTTTCCGTAAGAAAGCCACAGCAACTCTAGCTCTATTTAAAATACTAATGTACGTACTGAACAACCTTCCTATTTTGCTCCAGAGGAGCAGATGCAATTTTTAAACATGGGTTACTGAAGTTTAACCAAATTCTTCATGGAATTATTTTTAGAAATTAAATTACATACTGCATAACCATTCCCATGGAATACAATCTGAAACATAATGCCTATGTTTGTATGTTTTTCCACTGCTCTGGCAATACTTTCGTTGAGAGGAAAAATACAGTAAAAAAACCAACAAAAAAACCCAAAAAACCCAACACAACCACCACTGCCTGTTCAGGCATTAGAAAAAATTTTTTTATAAAGAGATCAATGAATCTAACACATGCACTCCATTCCCAAATCAAACTGCATTTAAATAACATATAATAAGAAATATTGGAGGTGTATGCTCTCAAAATAAGAGTAGAATTAAAAAAAAAAAATGAAGGGGAAAAATGTGTTCTTAAAGCAGTTTCAAACAGAATTGGTTTTGTAGACTCACACTCAAAAAAAAAAAGAATCTTAATTTCTGAATTATTTAGGATATTTTTCTAACAAATTTAGTGAAGAGATAATTACTTTTTAAATTATTGTCTCAACTAGGACACCGACTGGGTTAACTTTACAAAACAGCTGTATGGATGTTGAATTCTAGAAGTCACTTTGTTTAGTAATTGCTTAAACAATTACAGAACAATTTCCTAAGGAGCTACTATGGAGTTGGTGTTGCACAGACAAACTCTTATGGAAAAGCAAAACTTTTCTTGCTTTCATATTTGCAGTTTTACTTATTCTGTACACAAGTATCCTATGAAGCTCAAATGTAGTTTAACTTCTTTATCCTATCTAACTGAAAACTTAAAGCAGCTATTTACTGCACTCTGTAAGATAAATCTTATAAATAAGGAGTCTAAATGTATTTTCTAATGACAGAAATTCAGAATAGTTAAGCAGTATCTTAAAACAAATTTATGTTTACGAGTGGCTTCGAGCAACATCTTCACAACAAAGTTGATTTACTTACGGGGCTTGTGTGCGAGTTGTATATTCTTTGAATTCACTGTCGTGTATGGTAAAGTATGGCCTGAAATCGCTGCAGTACTTTAGCGGTGAAATACAACTGCAAGGTAGAAAGAGGATAAGCTTATTGTAGACATACAGTGCAAAATTTCATGAAAAAAACAAGCAAATCTAAAATTTGTAATGCTTTTTTC
Source organism: Fulmarus glacialis (assembly GCF_000690835.1). Lineage (NCBI taxonomy): Eukaryota > Metazoa > Chordata > Aves > Procellariiformes > Procellariidae > Fulmarus > Fulmarus glacialis. Next base: position 19,034 of record NW_009212450.1, read on the forward strand.
TATTCAGATCAAATGATGTTGCACTCAGCTGCAATCTACAATGACTCACTTGTTCATTAGTTAGGAAGCTCCACTACATTTACCTAACAAGTGCCAACACGGTTTCTGAAGATTCTGATGGTGACGGTGCCATCACGACAAGTGGTTCTCCTAGCAGTACTAGTTCCCAAAGCATCTGAATGTGAAAGAACACTGGACAGAAACACCTAAACACAGATTGAGGTATTTTAATACACTTAACATTACCAGAAGAAATATGTATTTGATTAAGAACTGGGTAAAAAGGAAGTTTGCAGTAGTATTTAATAGTCATTTGAAAAATACAAAATACTCTTGTAAAATGGAACGTTTTATGAACTTGCTCATTTATTGTAGTTTCAGCCTGCAAGTTGTCTGAATTGTTTTTTTAACCAGCTTTACAGAAAAAGAATATTAAAAACAATACTCATAAATGTTAGCTTGCAAGCTATGCGATACGTGTTACGGAACCGTCATAAGTCTTTGACTTGTGGGAATTCACAACTAGGAATAAATCAGTCCAAACTCCTACCTGAAAAGATCTACTTCATGAACAGTTGGTAAAGCCATGGAGATCTGAGCATCTGCCTAAAAGACATCGCAATGCTTTTTTTTTTAGTCATCAGAATACCTAGGTATTAAATGAAATAGTTTCCCTTAAATGCTTACAGACAGTAGATGGTATATATATACCCTAATTATTTACCACTACTGTACTACATTACCTCCACAAGTATTTTTGTGTGCTAAAAGCAAGATTTCCTCCAACACACATGCACCGCTTATAGGCATGCAACTTTCAGTCCAGAAAAGAGATAAAATACTGAAGCTGTTTTACAAAACAGTCACGCGGCACATGAATGCACAGACAGAGTTGTTTTATATCCATCTTCCACGGCTAAAGGTTTTTAATTCGGTTTTCATCCCGAAAAAAAACTAGTTTAGTACAGTTTTACCCATTAAAAGGATGTTCAAGTTCAGTAATTTTGTCAGTCAACTATCCTCTTGCAGGGGCTGGACATCTCTCTTCTAAAGTACTTGGGGTAACTGGGTTAGAATACCTTTTCTATGAAGAATCCAACTCCAGACTCCTCCACTCAAAGTTTCAAAGACTGTGGATTTCATTATTATCAAAGTATACGAGGATTTGCTACCTATCTTTTATGAGCAAGTTTCAAGTAAAAGAATGAAGGCAGATATTTAGCTTTGTCTTGGGGTTATATACAATAAAAGTATCTAATCTCTACCTGGTGCATATTCTGTACTATAGGCATTGTTCCAGGCTTGTCACGGTATGTTGGAATCCGCAACTTTGAAAGAAAAAGAAAGATTTTTTTTATCTGGTATTGAATTCAGCAGAGAATTAAAATGCGGACTTACAGACAAGATATAACATTTAAAGAGGATATACTACAGTATGATGCTTAATTTACTCTACAGAACATCCACATAACAATGAATACATAGCTGAAGACTACGGATCATGGCTACAGGAATCAATATGCAATACTATGTAGTACTACACGGCAAACTGAATATTAGAATATGAAAATTATACTTCAGTTAAAAAAGACTATTGATAACATTAGTCACAACTATTACAATAATTTCAATAAAAATACTTTTGAATGTTGGAGAGAACGATCTGAAATAACGTTATGGGGTTTTACAGTGGTACAGAATTACTTTTAGAAAAAATCTTCTCCTAAAACATCAGACATCCTGATCAGTATGAGGTGAAATCCAAATAAATATATTTTTCTGACCTCACAGTCTGCATCTGTAAGTCTTGAGTAGTACAAATTTAATCATACTGGAAGCTGATGTGCACAAATGGATGTAATTTATACACAACAATTAAAACTGACTGCCCAAACAGTATAAAAAAACCAGGTACAATATCACTGAAGACGGTAATTATGGCTTTACTCAGTTTAGGAATGCAATTTCAACTCTCGTGGATAAGAATGACTGATGAGATAAATGCAGGCAATACTCAAGCAAGGCATATCTGACACTCATCATTATCATCCAGCATCCAGAACACTGCTTTATTAAATTTGTGCTTTCAGAACAGCTTCAGAAACTACTTCTCCCTGGTGATGTACGTGCGTATAGCCATAAACTTGAGAGTATCTGCTAAGAATGTACTTCCAACTGTAACCTCTGGATCCATCAAATCCATTTAATTGCATTTCATATGAAGATACTATGGCTCCCAGAGGCCCAGTTCTTAGCCATCATTTAACCTCTACAGTTCCTCCCCATGCACTAGATACAACTTCTTTAATAGCTTTCTTCAGACATATTTCACTTTCATCGAAATTATCAATACACCGAGAAATTAATTTCTGGTGTGTGGGCCAAAAAAGATTTGTCAAACTTCAGACACAAGAATGATTTTCATCAATATATTTAATTTGCTTGACTGGAACTTAATTCTCATTAATTGTTACTTAATGTTTGATTTGACAAATATAATTAGTATTAAAATCTCCTAGAATGCATATTCCAGAAGGATAATATAGACACTGCAATTAATAGTTGTATTGAAGCATCACTTTTTAATATCTACAAAAATTACATGTTAACCTATGCACCATAAAAGATCCTTCCCTCCTCCTCCCAACCAAGGAACCTAATCAAGATCTCCCAGACCATCACTCTGAATGGTGTATACATCTATTCCTGTTCTGAAGTACAAGACACTGAAAACAAGGCAGAATACACTGAGTATCTATACAGTAAATGGAGGGGAAAACACCCTCAGAGAAAAATAAGTGCAGGAGTATTTACCTTCATTATAATACCCATAATAGGCAAATGCAGTATTTTCCCTGGAATTGGTGGTGGCCAACGATCAACATCGCTACAAACTTAAAGGAAAAAAAAAAGTATAATTTATAACTAGTTTATATATGCTGTAACCCATGATATTGTAGTCACCTTTGTGCACACTGCAATTTTAAATTAGTGCTGATAGCCCACGACAGTTCTACTTATCTCTTGATTACTCTAAAGAAGTTTTACAGCCTTTTTGACATTCCTAATGTATTTCGTTAGAACGATGAAGTTTTTCATTTCAAGAAAACAGTATCCTCTTCCATTTTTGTAGCAACTAGACTCGCAATTATTTGCAGAAATGTTATATGAGAAACCATGAAAGTACATATTAAGAAACTTTGATGTACATCATGTACATCATTTATGTATATTAGCTACTGTAGCACACAAGCAGTTAGGGAAAAAGCTAGCTTTCTAGCTTGGCTAGGAAGTTTTTCAGCATTTTGTTGTAAACAATTATGAATATCATTACTAATTCTAGTAGTTTCTGCAGAGCTTATTTTGTTCATAATACACCTGTCAAAAAAACCTATTTATCTACAGGTGATTAAAAACAATTCCTTCATTAAGAAAAGTTTCCACAAATTGCTGCTCGGTGAAAGCACAAAGACACAAATGTTGTATAGGGCAGACACAGTACAAAGAACACAGCACTTCTAGGCAAAGAGCAAATAACTTTCCCATTTGGCCCACTTTGGCTCTTAAAGTTCTACAGTAACAACCTGTTGTCAGTGCTGCTCTGTTGCTTTTTCTCTTTGGCCAGGGAAAAAAAAAAACAAACAAAAACTCAGAAAAAAAAAACCCAAAACCAACCACACAAAAAACCCCCACGCAAGACGACATTTGTACAGTTGCTTAACAAAAGTTGTCAGAATGCCCAAAAGGACTCAGTTTGTGAAGAGTGCAAACTAAGGATTGCCATCAGCTACTTGTGCTCAACAGCTGGTCCTGAAACATACAACAAAACCCTAGATGTTTTTCAGGGGGGAGCTTCAACTCTCCCATGAAGGATCCAAAATTAGATTAGCTCCATTCAATGATCTAGAAATCAAGCTAGTTTGCTAAAGTTTCAACCCTCTACCCCACAAGAAGACAGAAATGCAAACTAGAATGTGACAGTGGTGTTTGCTATTTCTCAAAAAAAAGTATGTGTTATTATAGGAGCTCTTCCAGAACAACATAATAGTACCACTACCTGCTTCCAGGAAAGCTTCACTTTTTTCAAAATATTCTGGTGCTATTTGCTTAAGCATGGTGCGAAAGAGATGGACATAAGGTAGTTTGCTGATGAGGACCAGCGACTGGAATAAAGAGTAACAAAACAAAAATATAATTTTAAGTTATTCCTTTCCCTCAGTTCTATTGCAGTTCTACTGGTTATCCTCAGAGAACGTCAAGTGTGATTTTTCTCATACATACAAGCCAACCACACATTTGACCACAGGCAACTGCAACCAAACAACTCGCAAAAGTTCCCACTTTTTATTTTTAAACACAAAAAAAATTTCTGTTCTGACAGTGCAGCTGGAACATAGCATAGCTGATGTAAAATTAGACCAATTTACTATAAACCAACAATGAATTTAGTTAAGAGAGTAAGATACTCCTCCTGCTCCTCTGAGGTCACTGAAAAATAATTAATTTCCAAATTAATATTTTCCTAAAAGAATTGAAATTACCTTCTGGAAATAGCCCCTTTTTAATGATTTGTCTCGAACTTGTCTGAAGTATACATAGCCGTAGTAATATGCTGGATCTTTCTGCAAAAGAAAGAATTCAATACAACAACCTGATACTGTCCTTCTTTCTGAAGCATTCAATATGCATTTTGAAAGCTTACTTCTCTGCAAGCTCCAAAGTCGATTAAATACAATAAACTAGAAAGATTACTCTGTTTATTGGCATTATTTTTTTTAGTACGTACTTCAAAGAGAAAACACCAGCGTGTGGCAACAGCTGTGCTTTCTGGCTTTACTATTTTTATATCTACATTCTCCTGACACACCATGAAAGCAAAAATAGAATTAATTTCCTGAGGAATAAACCAACACTCAATTTCGCAAAGTAGCACTAAAAAGATTTTAGCAGTTAAAAACCTTAAAGCCCTGACCTGAAAAGATAAAAACTAGTCTTTCAATGTATTAGTTTTATAAAAGATTCTTGGAATATTAAGGAAGCGCACTCCCACATTTCAAAGATAAAACATCAACTTCATCCTTCCTACAAACAGGAATTCAAGTATTTGCCAATAAACAGATCTAAATTGAGTTTGAGAATCAGACTCCCACTAGCATAGTTAAAGGCCTCAATATTCTATAAGGACATGCTGAGAACAACTTTTTGGCCACTACCTCTTTTAGATAACTGCTCCACCTTCAAAAAATGAAGGGTGGAAACAGAGAGAGATATCTCAACTTTTTTTTTTTCCCCCAAGTTATAAAGCACTTGAGATTTCCAATAAGGTAATGGTTTTTACAATTTGATCTACGGGTTTCTAGTCAGTAACAAAATAGGTCTGCTCTTCAATTTAATTCCTTGCAGTCCAAAACCCATAATAAGAAAACTTAAAGAACAGTTAATGGAACTAATTAGTAGTTAATTATTATGCTAATGACATGCTACAAAAAACATTTGCTGAGCTTTGTCTTTCAGGACATCCAGTTCAGAGATTTTGTTTTTCAAGCATTAAATTTAAGCGTGAAGACCCATAAATTAACACTACCCAGAAGAAATGAACTTCATTTTTTCTTATTTCCGACCTTTAAGTAAACTGGTAGATCTCTGTCCAACTGGTCCAGAAAACAACACAATGAGACTTTCCTTCCAGGAGACCGTCGAAATCTAAAACAAAACTGTGTGTCCCCAAGACAACCTACATGGGGGGGGAGAAAATAAACAAGAAATAGATAGTAGTCTGAGTTTGAGCCTTGTTTAACATGAGGGCTTGTCTACAGCCGAAGAAATAGTTTTGGTTCATTTACCTTGCACTGCTATTGTGCCCATTTACATATTTATATTTTTATAAGTGAACAATTTGGCGTCTTTGGCAACGATAAATAGCCTTCCTTCAACACACAAAAAAAAAAGTCACTCTGCCTCACAGTGAGTTTATTAAACTGTTATGTCCTTAAATAGCTCTACTAATGGCTGTCCTCCTACTGTTATTACACATTTTATTGGTCTGCCTGTATAGTTCTGATTATCTTAACCACACATTATTTCTCCGTTGAATGACTCCACTTAACCTTTTTTTGACACCAAACAGTTCATACATAAGTCACACTGTAAGACTGTATTATGCTGATCTCTTATAACTCCATGTGCAGGCCTAGGACTCGGTATTCTTGAAAGCTGCAAAACTAACTGCAGAAAACTGAGTGAAACTGAGTATTACTTCCCAGTAATAAACCCAAGGAGCCAAGTTTCCCTTCATTTCTATCAAAATTACTTTCCGAAAGAAAAATGTAACTAAGTATATTGACTATTTGCAGTCTGAAAATAAATTTGGGCTAAGTTTGTATCAGACATCAAAGAAATTTTCTCCAGGTGGAACATGAGAACTGAAGTATCAGAACTTGTATCACTGATACTCTCATGGCTGTGTTCTCACCATTACAAATGTTGTCTGCTGTTAAAAGAGAAGATGCTCCAAAAAACCTTTAGTTCAAGTAGAAGCTGTACAAGCTGAACAGCATGTGCTGTTCATGGGAACGGTGATAAGGGGGACTGCTAGAATCTTAAGAACACGCAGGTACATTACTCACTCTAGCAAACCTGTAAAAAAAAAAGTCCCTTTGGAATGCAGTGTTACTAACATGAACACAATCGACTGAAAGACAACCTCCTGAGCGTTGCCAACCTGTGTTAAGCAGACTATCTTCACCATAACAATGTAAACATTCATATAAGTGACTATAAAAACCAATCTATTAAACTTACAGCTACTGTAGCAGTAAGTTTCCAGCTAGCAAAGGACACTTGCTCCTCCATATTGAATCTAACTTCTTCATTACTGCTTTGCTGTTACAGCTTTTGGACGTAATTTGCAAAGACCTCCAGGAAAAAAAATCATTAAATCACTGAACTCCTCACAGCTGTCCTGTCTTACGTCAGCCAGTGCTAATTGACTAAACAGTAAGGCAGAGCTCCATTCTCCAGGTAACTATTCTTCAGATTTAAAAGCTCAATTTCATCTTCTCTTTCAGCCACATACATACTGCTAAAGCAACCACAGACAGCCCAAACCCTCAGTCAAATTCACTGGCTGTGCTACTGGCAGTGTAGATTAATACTGCAAGGTTCAGAGCATTCAGGTCAGTCTTAGAACCCCCTGAAGTTGCAGCAGGAAACCCACAATGCACCAAGACAAAACCAAAAGTAACAACACATTGTATGATGCAATAACCATCCAATTCAAACAGGTAACTAAAGCAAGTGCTTTATGGATCCAATCATAACAAGAAAAAATACAGCACATGCCAGTAACAAAGCACTAAATATTTACTCAAAGTTTTCATAGCTAGTTCCCTTCATCAAAAGCCATTATAAAAACCTATACACAGAAGAGCTAAAAGTAAATTATCCTTAATCATTAATATGTTGAAACATCATTCAGCATATTACGGCTTCTTATGTAACAAGCTATTCCGGTACGTAGAATTTGAAAAGATTGGCAATTGTCTATTCTTTATCCAACTATACATGCAGAAAAAGTAAAAGCATTATTTTAAAGATAACTGTACTAAGAAACTTAGCTTAAAAACACAAAAAGTGTCATGATTTAGTACCTGATTAAATCCATTCTTCCCCCTAAATTCATAGCCACTACAAGTACTACAATGATATCTATTCGTACTTGTAAAAGAAAAAAAAAAAGTTGACTTAATCTTTTGAGCCATGAAAACCTAGGAAAGACTGATGTCAAATTTAGCTGCAAGCTATTAACTTCCTTCACTGCTATATTACACAAAGCTTTTCTTTTTATATTACGGCCTACGATGAAAAAATAAATCGTAACAGATAGCACACACTCCCAGCTAATTTCTATAACGCAGGTTTTACATACGTAATCCCTCTACATCATTTGAAACTTCAGCCTACCAAGAACAATCAAGAACCTACAGATTCTTAATAGCAATATAAAAAGTAAAAAGGTGGGGGGTTTCTCCTGCT
>NW_009212450.1:27080-27301 GCF_000690835.1 Fulmarus glacialis
CTTACATATACCTATTCTGCCTAAAATAACTTTACTACCACTCTTATTTGAAAAAAAAACAACAAAATTAAAAACAAAAAAAACCCCACCAGCCTTTGTTCCTAATGCATTATTTTGTACCTTCAACACAGCTTTTGAAGATTGGACAGAATTATAACCATTAACGAGAGTAATAAGAAGATACAATTAACTCATCTTCTCTTTCAATAATAGAAAGACGC
>NW_009212450.1:27315-31706 GCF_000690835.1 Fulmarus glacialis
CTATTTACAGGATATCAAGAACAGAGAAAATATCTTAATTTTAATGGCATTAAGACAAAGGGGAAAAATTAGCCAAGATTTTTTGTAAAATTACTTAAGAGAGAGCTCACACACATATTAAAAGCACACATCTGCATCACCCCATATCAGAGTTATGCTGCAGAGCAACCAAAAGCACAGAGTAAGAGCAGTTAAAGGGACAAGTCTGTCACTACAGGTTTTGACTTTTGTAAAGAAATAAATGTGAAAGGAAGTGTCTGTACTTCTGCCATATCTTTTTGCAGGTGGTCCAAGTCATCAGCCACATGCATCCAATTTCTCTTTGGCAGCAGAACAGTAGAAGTTTAAAGAAGAATTTAGCAAGCAGGACCACACACAGCAACAGAAGCATCAAGAACAGAGAAGACATTAAATAGCCTAGGTTCTCCTTTCACAAGCTGTTCTTTCTAAATGCTTTTGAATTTAAAAGTCAGTTTCACTGTTATGAATTTAGAAAATACACATTTACTCCTTTATGAGAAGATGGTTCCATATCCCTTCCATTTGCTTCATTAAACCATTCAAATTCTGTGCCTACACTTCTCTCTACAATGACAATTATTATTATTTTGTTTAAAAGAGAGATTAATATGTTCATTCTTTATTTGCAAAGTATTCTGAAACATCTGCATGTGTGTCATCTGGAAGGTCTTATACATTAACATTCCTGATATTTCATTTACATAAAATAAAAAAAGAGTTCTCTGACCTTACTGCAATACAGATAATTACAGTTCTATATTTAACCTTATTTGCAACTTTCCTGAAGATATTCATATAAGTATTTAATCTAAACCCCTGAATTTATACTGTCAAATTCTATCTTTTTTAACATAGCTTAGTCCAACAACAAAGAACTACAGAGTGAAGGAAGCACTTACCTGAATTAGAATCTGGAAAAGACAAATAGCAAATATTGGTTTTCTAAAGGGTGGGGAAAAGAAAAGAGAGCCATTATATTTCCTGAAATTACTAAACTGAAACCAAATTATATACTTATACAGCAGCCATGGCTTACCTCTTTATCTGTGAGTTTTGAATGTGGAGGATATATTACCTACAGGAAAAAAGTATTATTTTATTTGAAAATAAACTGGGTATAAGCAGTAAGATTCTATTAAATATTTTTATGATACAACCCTCAAATACCTGCCTAGCCTTAGGCTATTTTCAATGGTAAACCATTAATATTATGTCTCTGTTCTTACTTTTCATATGCTTTCAAGCTAACTTGATTACCCATCTTTACAAGGTATTTTGGATGCCAGTTGGAGACCATTAAAGAATTCAGAGTACTTGAGATTTTTGGTGCAATGGTTCTCAAAGGAGAGCAAGATTACACCCTCTAGATTTAACTTGTACATATGAAATGCAGTAGATGATTCCATAGAAAGCCAACAACACATTATTGTCTGAAATCTGTTGCAATGGATAGTTAGGTGGGAGTAACCAAAATTCAACCACAAAACACCCTCTATATTAATATTAACTCTTGGAGGATGAACATTGGCCCCAAACGAGAGCTGGGAACTGTGAAAGCTCAAGGAAAAAAAAGCCATGACTTTTCTACTGACAGAAAAAAAAAAGTACATTTATTTAATATGTTTTTACAATGCAGAAATCAAAACTGATGCAACACAATGTAAGATATGGAAGCACTATCATTTAAAAAAAACTGGATGTACAAAATCCGTGATTATGCACGTAAGTGAGAAAAGAACACACAGGAAAGAGGACAAACCTGAGATACTTAAATTTCAGCTAAAAAGTTCCTAAAGAAAACCCTCAAAACTACTGAAATGTGTGGCTAGCTTGTAAGCAAAGGAAATTCAACATAAATTCAAAGATTATGTTTCAAAGAAAACAGTGCTTTCATAGATAGGAACTTCTCTAAGAACACAAGTCCAATGCAAGAACACTTAGTCTAGGGTCCTCATATAACCATACTGCTAGCATCCAGTTATTTTGTTCAACAAAATGTAAGTAATGTATCTCCTGATAATGTAACGCTATCCTACTCTATAGAAAACAACAAATATATCTGCTGGCTGGTCTCTTGACTAAGCAGGCTTTCTGTCCCCTGGCCATAAAGTCCCCGATTTATTTGTTTTTCCCCTCAGTCCTCTATCCAATGATGTCCAGGCATACAACATAGTATAACTAAACCTAAGAGTAGAGGTATGGGTGGAACACCTGCATACTGCATTTAGTAAACATATCATCACTTTGTTTTAATCACTTAACATTTTCCTATGCTATCTTATGCTATGCAATACACTCAAATGTAACTTTTTCAGCAGCTGAATGATGCTGCAATGATCTGCATCTATCCAGATGATTGGAGTACAGACCGGACTTGAATTCATGCTCCTTCTCCTCACTAGATGGTGTATCTTCCCAGAGGTCAAAGGAAGAGGAGTAAAAACAGTTGTAACTGTTACCTCTATCCTGTCACATCTGCCCAGCCTTTCTGACCTTCATGGATGGTCATGTCAGAATGATGCGGTGATACTGAAAGCAAGCAGAGCCCAGGTGAAGCTTTACCGGATTTCACAATGTTCTGAACAACCTTACTAAAGAAATCCAAACGGAAAACAGCATGAACACCACTCCTGTGAGCTACTGCTATGCCTGCTGTTCATCACCACAGGGTGTTGAAGATGAAGCTGCCTATAGAAGGCACAAAAGCAAAGGGGAAAAGACAAGACTGCAAGGGAGACGCAAAGAAGTGGAATTAGTGGAGACCATCACTCCCTAGTTTCCAAATGTTTGCCTCCATAATCTAAATATCTTTTACATGTATTTTATTTCCCCCCAGAAATAATGATCTAGCTTGCTGGACAGGAAACAAAACAAAAAAAGCCTAATTTGTAGGTGAAAGAAAATTAACTTGAAAAGTGTGATTATTGGAGGAAATATAACTTCGGTAACTACTTGGGAACTCTTCCCCTCAAACACAGTCATAAGAACTTTCTTCTAGAATTGCACATTTGGGCAAGGAGCTGCTTTTTTCTGTCTAAGTAGTTTCCAAGAAAGAAATAAAACATCATCTTTTGTATGTGCATACAACAACAGAAATGCCTGCTTTGCATTTCTGTGTCTTTTAATATTCTGTACTGTTAAGTAACCTCATTGTTGAAGATTCCAACGAAACTAAAAGCTAGTTATTCTTCCTGCAGTAACATAACCAAAAAAACTCAGGCCTTAGTTAAGTAGACATTTTAAGTTTCATTTTATGCGTCCATTCAACTACAATTAATGGGACTGTTAACAGAGTTGTGTGCAGACAGGATAGAGGCTACTCTGTGCTTCCCTCAGCCACCGAGCACACTACCTGCTTAAGTCACAGGTTATAAAGAAATTCTTGTCTTTGTTGCTAACACCACCTTATTACATCAAGCGAATATAACTTAGATAATTAGCACAGTATGCTGGTTTCTTATTTGCATTTCTCTTGCAGCCAACAATGCATATCAATTATGTATTATAAATATTGTAATAGCTAGCTTAGTTGAATTTTAGACCAGCCTGCCATACATTTATGCGAACACCACTTTAACAAAAAAAAAAAGAAAAAAAGAAAAAGACAAGACATTTTTCCCTGCACACCAACTGTTTGCTGCACAGTCATAGGGTTAATACGGTGAAACAGGATGTGAAACTGACCCAAATTATAATTATTCTTTCTAGTTTATTTTTCAGCCCAATCAGTTCCCTAATACAGTTCCACCATGCAATTTCATAGATGTTTGCCTGTTGCACAAAATGGCAAAGAGCAGCAGGGAGTTAAAAAAACCCTGCAGTTTGTGGCAGCGACACTAATGCATCGTCACAGTTTGACGTTCATTTAATGCTGCAAGGAAAATGCTTCAAACATTTAGATAATTATTTGCATACCTTAGCGATCTGGAGAAAACTGTTAATTACGAAGACTACTTGCATTCACACTATTATTATACTCTTTTAAAATCTTTAACACCTAGATGTCAATGAAATTAGTGCTATTCGTATATAAAGAAAGGTGATTATGTATTTAACACAAATCATGGCGCGAGATGAAAACCATTCACAATGGCACACTGACGTGACAACCAGCATAATGAAAACAGTTGCTTGAAAATAATTCAACTCATCTCACGCTCCGTGACAGCTGTCGCTAGCAAAGGCTTTCCCACAAAACACTCCCCCCCGCTCTCTCCGCTATGTCAGAGCTCGCTGAAGCACGCTCCCTCCCCTCACTCGCCTTTTCGGATTTTGCACAATCACATTTCTCTGAAGACACCGCCAAGCTTCCCCTGCTGCTCTGCAACACCGGCACCAGAGGAAGTGCCCGATTCCGGCGGGGCCCTGCC
>NW_009212451.1:0-5865 GCF_000690835.1 Fulmarus glacialis
AAAAAAAAGAGCCCCGGCCCCGCAGCACCGATCAGACACCTGCAGTAACAAACCTCAAGCTGCGTGGTGTTATTTCCCCCGTCCCTGGGGATCCCAGCTCCGCAGCCCAGCTGGCAGCACGACGGCTGGCTCCCTGGGCTGGCACCGAGGAAAGCCCCCGGCTCCCCCCAGAGTCCAAGGGCTGCGGGTGTCCCTGTGCCCCTTGGAGATTAACCAGGGAAGACCTTGGTATCTAACCGAAATAGGCAGATGCACAGCAGCCAGCATCATCTCCTTCGCCAGCTGGTAAACAGAGGCATAAGAGACAGGGTTCAATTTCCCCAAGAGATACCCCTGGATTGGAGAAGTTTCAAATTGGCGAATAATTTTTTACTTATCCTTTCACAGGTGCCAAGCACCTGCAGTTCCCACAAGATGGTGCTTAATTTCTCCTGGAAACCAGGGTCTACCCAGAAACGCCAACGAAACAGAGACTAATATCATTTGGGGCATTTTGGCTTGAGGAAGTCAGAACTGGGCCAAAATACACCATTTTTCACCTCTAGGTCAATGCCCCATTCATCGCATGCTGATGCGTGTTTACCCTGAGAGGATTTCGAACAGGATGAACTGAATAGGGCCCAGCAAAACAAACCCACGTCATACAGTGCATTCAAAAATATTTAATACATCTTTAAATGGCAAGGCAAGCAACCTACCACAGCCAGGTAAATATACTGAGAAAGTTTTTATTAGAAGGTATATTTCTGCCAAAATAAATAGTTAACATTTTCTTCAGCAAAACATTAGAAAAAAGAAACAGGAGGGAAAAAAAAAGCATCAACACTTTAATACTGAACTTTTAAAGTGACTGTGAACAATACTTAGTGACATTGCCGTGTAAATACATGACTTGCGTATGCTATTGCTGGTCTAGTTGCTGCTCTGACATCAGTAATTCCCACAGGATCTCCACGTGTGTTGTGTGCTTAAGGGTCTTCTCAAACTCAGTGACAGCAGCAGAGTCCCAGGACACATTTAGCTCAAAGAGCTGCTTTAGATGCTGTTTTCAAGAGCAAGAGAAAACCCCAGAAGAAAACGGGTTTTATTTCAAAGCTACATTTTTAAGACTTCTGTTTGGAATTAGAGGCTTCCCCTCCCTATGCAGAAAGGCTGATGTGGATCCACACAGTGAGACGGATGCAGTTGGAGACTGTCCCAGTGGAGCTGCCTGCAGATTGGAAACAGAGCAATGTCCCACCAGTAGGCAAGGGGAAGGAGGGAGAGGAGGGGGGAACAAGTACTGCTACATTCAGAAAGGCAGACACTGCGGGGACACAGAGGGCAGGCAGGCCAGAACCCACCGTAAAGGCACAGGGCGTGTTTGGCACAAACGAACTGGCTGACGTGACAGCCAGGTGAGGTGGTCCATTTTCTCATTGATTTAAGGGGAAGAAGGAAACAAAGCTTGAAAAAACTGTTGGCAAGGCCCTCTGACTTTGGCAACGCTCAGCCCTGCCACCCACCACACCTAGCATGTGTTTAGCAGAAATGGACCCCTAAGGGAAACACACGCATGGATTTTCAGCTATTTCTCCTACAACGCTTTGGTGGAAGTGAGAGCTCTTCTCTCAGAGGAAGGAGTGAATTACTAGATTAATTTTTAAAAATGGACAAAAACTGGGGAGTATACAATAAGTACTAGGGACACCCCAGTGCTGGCAGACAGCAGATCCTCTTTTATTCTCTGGTCTGAGTGCTGCAGATACACAGACCTCCAAGAAGTCATGAGAAAACAATTCCTAGGTCCTATAGACAGTAGTCAGAAGTGAACTATTTTCTCCTACCCCTTGAAAATCACCTTGCAACAGTATTAACAGTAGGGCAGGCAGCAAACCAAACCCAACATACCACACACGCATCATGGCTTACAGAGCATGCCATAGATACAGACTGTTGTGCACAACATAAAACAACTCTACAGTGTTGTAGAGGCTAGGGGCTGGTTAGATGCACAAGAAGTTCACCTTAGCCTTGTTAAAAGCAGCAAGTAGTATCTGTGTCACAAGGAGAAAAGAATAGTGGATTCCTGAACGCACAGACCCTTTACATGAAACAGTGGAAACGGCAGGGGTTGGGACTCTTGCGAAGTTCAAGTGAATGCTATAAGGACACTGGGACATGGACTAGAAGATGCACTTTTGGTCCAGGAACCTGACTTCTCAACCACCATGTACTGGAGAGCAGACAGGCCCTGGCAACTACCTGCTGGGCTGCCCAGCCGCACATTTTGCTGAAGAAGGGACTGACTGCTGCAGGTGATTACGTTATTTCTATGAACTTGACAAGTGTAGGTTAATCGGCAGCTGCTGCCCAGAATATAACACGTGCCATGAGGTACACATAGAACAAAGGCTTGAAGAATTCCAGTTAGCACTATCACAATAAACCCCTCCAGGTCCAACCCAGAGCCTATCAATAGGTTTCCAGGGATTTCAAAGAAACGGAGTCTGATCTAGACAAGGCAGCACTGCATAGCAAAAAGCTATTCTTTAAAAGCAGCCCCAGCCCTTTTTCTGCATCAGCAGGCTAGAAGATCTTCCCTACTTTCTTCATCTTTTGCAATCTGTGATGAACGAGCAGAAACAATTTCAAGCAAATGCGTGAAACTTCTCTTAAGGAAGAGGAGGGTAGTTTGGGGTATTTTTTATAGATCTGCAGTTCCTTTATCAGAGCTTAAATCTATAAAGCCAACAAGCTATCACACAACAGCCATTGCATCACCTGGGGAATAAACACAGGCAAAGAAAGTGTTAATATGGAGTGGTGCTTTCCCAGTATCCGTTCACACCCTGCAAATTAGCATAGGGAAAACAGTAGTTTCTTCCCTGAAGAGTTAGACCTTTATATTTAAAGCCAGGCTTTGATTTGTGGTTATAGTTTGAAATCTACAAAAGTTTCTCTTTGAGAGGTTAATATAATAAAATAAATGACAGATGAGGTGAAACACAGAATGAAACTCAGGCCTTTTACTAGGCACAGCGGTTAGTCTGTTGAAATGCGTGGACCAGAAACCAGCAAGCCTTCTGGATCAGAGCACTGGAAGACAGGGCACCAGCCCAGTTGGTTCTGATGCAAGAGAATGGAGGAGATCCAGGGGATAAGGATGCCAAGCTGCAATTTCTTGGCACACACTGTTGCCAAGAGAATTTTGTTTCATAGTTTAGTGGTTTACATAATCACTCAGTGGTTTTACCAGTCCAGGAAGAAGGGATAAAAAAAATAGTTGCATCATTTTCTCCACCCATGTATTAACACAAACAAGGCAGAGTCAAAAGGGCAGCAGCTTCTAAGCACAAGATTTTCCTCATCCAGCTTTGCCCCTCACAGACGTTTTGCTTCTGGATGAAATGCCCTCATTTCTTGCCACTAAATATCTATATGTTCTTGCCAATTGCTCTTGCCTAATGCCAGTGCATTAGGGACAAGAGATATGCATTTGGCAAACTAAGTAGCTGTGCATGTGCCATTCCCCCGAAGAAGGTATCCCAAAGCAGTGGAAGAAAAGAAATCCCACAGCAAACCACAAAATAAACACATTTTCTCAATTCCAATTTTCAAATTCATTCTGCTCCTACTAACCGACAGTAGCTTGTTGCTGGTTGACTTCGATTAAAGCTATATCCATCTAGCAGTAAGCTTTTTCCACAGGCTTTAGACAATCACAAGATCGACTTGTTTTATAATCCAGTATTCTGATTCAGAATCCTCCAGTTTTTTCTCTTCCCATAGCGACTTCCCTGTTCCCTAATTGCCTTAACTATGTGAATCTTAAGACTAAATCTGACTGCGTAAGTGCAGGCCCGCTTCATAAGCTATGCAGGCCCTTGTGCTACATAGGTAGGTTACATCCAGGAAGGGCAGCGGGGTGATACTCTAAGTCACAAGTTCATATTTGCACTGGCGTCTCCCGGACAGTCGGTTAGCACCACAGCTGCCCAGTCTATGGCCTCACAGCTTGCAATGGCCACTGCAGAAAAGTCCTGATGCTTATCACAGTCTCCACCAAACACTCAAACCCACGCCCAGTGCACAATTGTGCTGGTAGGAAACAGCACCCACCACCTCACCCACACTGCTTGTGCAGATGCGATTGAGCAGATTCACTACTTTCTCCAGCTATTAGTAGAACTTCTGGGGTTATTTTCCCTTTCTAAATCAAAAGTGCAAAAGAGAGTCTATTATAAATCACTATTCCATCTATAGGCTATGTAATCAGCTTCAGATACCCTGTCCTGCTCCCCAGCAAAGAGAGCGTATGTTTGCTTTGGCCAGTTGCATACTGTTTGTGCTAGGAGAGGTAGAAGACGCCTCATGCAGCTAGGCACGCTGCAGAAAAAGATACCAGGAGCTGGTTTTGTGTCATAGTGCGAGGACTTAAGCTTAAGTACATGCAATCCCCACAGGAAGCCACATCTCACCCTGTGAAGAACAGAGTTCATGCTTCTGCAGAGCAAGTCACAACCAGACTGCCACTGAGAAGGCAGTACCTTAACAAGGCAGAGTCCTGCCCTGCTACAGACGCACTAGCTCTGGTCTTTTAAGGGACAAGACTAACATAGCCAGTTCCAAGCGAGCTGCATGTGCACCAACACTCCCAACTTCATTTCCACTTCTCATCCTCCTGCTATTGCCAGCTGCAGAGCTGCACCTGTGAGCCACAATGTGAGAGAGACAAGCTGTGAGGCTGGTATAGCCACAAGCCTACATCCTTCTCACTCCAAAGCCTCAACGTCCAAACTCTTTGAGCAAAAGATAAAGCCAAGCCCCAGTTTGGCAGGAGATCCCTTCTGTATCACCCACTTGGAATTTCCTTCAGTTGTATGGTCCCTTAAGGGACAAAGCCCGACCCCTGGTCAGAGGCAGCCACTTCCCCAGCACTTGCTGTGACACTCCATCACAAGCCTCTCAAAAATAACATGCCCTGCACAATCTCATTCACATTGCTTCAGCTGCTAAGCTGATACCGAGACAGTCAGGCTGAGCTTTTCCAGGCAATCCCACACTAATTCCATTCACAGTGACAGGAATGAGGCCTCAAATTCAACGTTTCCCTGGAAAAGAAAAATCTGTCCAAATTACTTCTTTAAAATAAGCTCATTGACTTACTTAACACTCAGAGTTCAAGCTGCAGAAGTTCCATGCGGACAAAAATCAAAAAGGGAGAGACCATGACAACATGAATCAGGGTAAATACACAACTTTTCTACATTTCTGCAGTCCCAGTGCAGTCTGCAGCACGGCCAGCTCTGGCTTCCAGTGGGGATGCAGTTAAGGGACAGAGGAGAGAACATGGCTTCAGCAAAGAAGAAAAGTCAAGAGGAGATTTGGAAGCCATGAGAAAAATTGGTTTGGCAAGAGGCTACTTCATCTTTCAGTAGCACAAAGAGCTAAGAGATATCAGATGATTTAAGAAAAAACAAGACTCATGCTCTAAAAAACAAAGGAAGCTAAAAGCTGTATGAACTTGAGAGCATCATCTACATCCTGATTATTTGGCGGTAAAAAGCCAACGGCAATTCAAAGTGCAGTATTTGGGAGAGCCCAGCTGGGTCAGCATCAGCCTGGCCACGGGCAATGGCCAGGCCTCAACGCAAGTCTAGAGCAAGGTATCAGCTCATGGGTGCCTTTGAGAGAGAGAGATCCCTTGCCTAGCCCAGCGGGCAACAAACGGCTACAGTCAATTCCACCAGTCTCCATCCCGGGGAAATCCCCTTTACAGCATATTCACAAGCACAGGGCAGCCCCGCTGCTGAGGGATGAGACTGGTCCCACCTTACGTCCGCTCCCCTTCCCACCCACCCTCATCCTCTCATGGCAGCAGGC
>NW_009212451.1:5902-26659 GCF_000690835.1 Fulmarus glacialis
GAAACCCTTCCCGAGGAAAGAGGGAGGCCTGCATGTCCACGTTGATGCAGAGTAAGCCCAGCATGAGCTGGCGCTGGTAATCCTCCCACTTCATCATGACATCAGACAGGGAACGGTTGCTTCTCATCCACATAGGCAGTGCTTCACCACAAGCCGGTGCAGAAGAAATTGGCAGGCTCTGGGGCCCTCCAAGCTCGAGGTGATAGTAAAGCCTAAAAGGCAAACACATGCAAAGAATCAGTACATGGGAAGACTTGAGCCGGTCACCAGACTAGAGCTCCAGAACCACAGAGCTTTTTTATTCTACCACTGACTGCATGATCTTAGTCAGAAGTCTCCGTGTGTGCCCGTTTTCCCCCCTCACATCTCTTGATTATTCAGACCATGAGCTCTTGTGGGTAAGAATCACCCCCTTGTACTAGGATCTGAATCACAGCTGGGACCCTCTGCCTACTTCTGTAATACGGAGTTTCCTATCCTCATCCAAGCAACAGTCTTGCCTCAGCCTCAAGCCATGGCCTACTGCGGGGAGTTCAGTTCAGAAGCACAGGAACACACACAGACCCAAAGCACTCTGTCTCATTTGGAAACCCTCTGGTGTTTCCTGGCCACCCTAGTGCCTCCCCCACCCTAAACCAGGCCTAGATCTCGAGGCAGAAAAGATCATTTGAATGCAAGTACCCGTCGGAAGGAACTTTTTGGGGATCCTGGGCCAGCAAATGCCACACAGACAAGCACCTCTGTCTTCTACAGGGAGCATGGGATAAGCTGGCATATTGTTTTAATTAGACCTACTTCTGCCCTATTGTTATAGTAACAGCTTCATTACAGGGTCTGCCCTCTAATGGGAAGAAGAAAGGAGACCATGTGCTGAGTCTATCCCAACAGTTAATGAAGCCAAGAGACCATGGACCAGATTTGCGTTTTAGGTTGGGCAGTAAATCCTTCTGGTCAATTTGTGCCTTACTTGCTCTGCGCCAATGCAGTAGAGTCTGCAGAAGTCAAAGGTGGAAGGGGTAATGGAGGACTCCTCCAGAATAGCGCTGTGGAGGAAAGCAGCCATACCTGGCTGAAAGATGGCTGCCCAGTTTCTTCTTGGCTTTCTTCACAAGATAGTTGCAGATTTCAGTCATCTGCTCCCTCATCCATCTAATATCCTCAGGGATATCTGGGAGCCATTCCAGCAACCTGGGAAGAGACAGGAGACAACCATTACTTGGGCCACACAAAGGATAGGATGGGAATAACACCAGTTTTGCTTCCTATCAATGGTTACTCATTATTTTTAGTGACAAATGCAGCAAGAGCCATTTACACTACCATTCATAGAATTAAGGGGGAGTAATTAAGTATGAGAACAGCCCAGGAACATATTCTTTACATTTTGCATCTGCACTTTCCATATTTTTCATCCATTTTCAGATTTGAAAAGTGTTTTTCCCCAAGCCTTTCTATCACAAACTACCCCCTTCCAGAAATTTTTCATAAGGTACTTTGTACTAAGAACAAGTCTGAAAGACCTGTCTTCCCAGCCGCGTAAGTGTAGAGCTGGAAATGGCTGGGACTTCTCTACCCATTGCTCCAGAGGGGAGCCACCTCTTGTGTGGTTCCTACTTTCATCCCTGCACTCCCAGTTCAGAAGTCTCTCTCCAGGCTCCAAAATTTATCACCACTTTCTAGGGAAAGTTCCAGCATACAGCCATCTTCCTTGCTTCCAAATTGGAGTTATTGGCTGTAGCTAATAGACATATGAAGGTAGGAAATTTTTTTTTCCCCCCCCATATGTCCGATAAATGGCAGGAACTCTTTCCTCATAGAGAGAATTCTACTTTCTGTCCATTCATGCTCCACCAGCTACATCAAACACTTGGTTTCACTGGGAAGAAAACCACTGAGGGAACCAGTCGAAGGCCTACCTGACAGTGAAGGAAACTGCAGACTCCAGAGGCAGCATACAGGGGACCATCATTGCCGTGGCCACACGTATAGGCAGCATATTGGTGATATCAGTCAAGAAACTTCTTTTTTCAGCACAAGCCTCTAGAAGAGCTGAAGACAGAAGAGAACATGGCTGAATCTCCCCAATGGGACCGTTCCTTTTCTCGTCGTACCCCAGAAGTTACCCAGCCTGATGTCTCCCCTCTCCACCTTCCACTTCTTAAGGAAGTCTTGCTCAGGGTAGTAATTCTCTCACAGCTGAGACTAGCAGCTTTTAGCTTTATCAGACTCCCAAAGGAGTGAGCATCAAGATGCCCTCCTCTCCTTACCATGCAGAAGACTGTGACCCTCTCCCAATTCAGCCTCCACAGGGTAAGCCACAACTTTATCTAAGAGTCCCCAACTCCATCTAACCATCAGCAGGTGCCAGTTCAATCCACAGGTATGGCCAAGCCCAGGCACAGACAATACCCACATCCCAGTAATCCTCTGAAGTGGACCAGGCAGCACAGGAAGATTGCCTGTGCTCTCTCCCTTTGGATCATACCTTGGCTCAGTCTGGGAGACAAGTGTTCAAAGATGTGCTCTTCAACAACAGCAAGGGCAGTATTGTCCTCTAGTTGGTCCTCAGCTTCTGTTTCTTCCTTTTTTTCCTCTTCTGGGGGGGCTTCTATGGCAAGGAGAGGACGGGCAGGACTTGGACGGTGAAGGAGACCTGAGAAGAGAAGTTATACCATAAGGATGATACAAACTAGCTGCCCTGCCTTGCCTGGCCTTTAGAGTGTTAGCCCTCATTTCACCCTAACTCCCCTCAGACAGACAGACATCATACCCTCTTTAGCTTACATCTATTGTAATGCTTACCACAATGAATTAGAAACCTTGCTGCTTTAAGATCATCCTCTCTTTCCCCACCAGAAATTCTAACTTTTCCCCTTTAAGTACCGCAGGGTGCTGTTTGGCAGTGTTTTGTTGCTATAATCTGCCAGTCACCAATCTTGTAGGTCAGATTTCCTTCCTGCAGCTTAATCCACAAATATAGCTGCATGACTGCTCTTATCCCAGTACGGTACACATCACAAACAAATGTGCTTGATCCACTATAAATTGACACTAGGTGGCATCAAACACTCACTCAACCTGCTACAACAGTCAGAGGCAAGAAAGTCCAGCGGTTGCATGTAGGAGAGAGTGAAACAGTAGTGTCAAACAGCCAGGTGCTGGGGGCTGCTGAGGGCATGCCTGCACTCTGCACTGCTGTGCCACATTAGACATACCCTAGCTGCACATAAAAAGGAGAAGGGTATCTGCAGGAGGTCCAAATGGCACTGGTGCCTAACAACTGTGTTGGTGTGGCACTGAGCACATGCTAAGTAGCTTCAACACTCAGTTGTGCCAAAGCCACCGCTCTGGTATCAGAGTGGTTAGAGTCCTTCTGCATTGCACTGGAAAGGTGTTCACTCCACCTCTCCTTCCTGAAGTGCTAAAATAGACTTATGAATGGAAATTCCATATTCTGATATCTGAGGTACAGCTCAATTCTGCCCTTCCACCTTTCATAGGCACTATTGGCTATTCTCAAAGCCAAGCCACCAAGCCAGGCACAAAAGAGGCAAGTCAGTGCACCCTACAAACACCCAGTGCATTACCATTCTTCTTCAGGAAGTGCAGCGCATCCCGATAGCCCTGCTTGCACATATCCCGCAGTACCTGTGGGCAGAGGAAGGCAAGAGCAAGTCATTTGGAGATTGTCTGGCTGAGCCTGGCAAACACCCAGCTCAATGCTGGCTTTAGAGGAATCCTCCTGACTCCTGAGCTACCCCAAGGGCAAGTCTCATCCTTGCCAGCTCTTCCCAGGTTTTGACCAGGAATGAGAGGTATAACACAAATACATTGGATATGGGAATCACAGGATAAACCAGATTGGAAGGGACATCTGGAATCCTATAGGCTTAGAGTTGCAGCCCATCTAGAGCTGATGCTGCTGCGGGCAGCCTTCAGCGAGTCATTCTGACAGTCAGACCAGAATACCTCCCAGCAGATGCCAGAAAGGACCACTGCATTTGCAGATAAAGCCAGCTAAGACTAGAGAGGAGGCAGGGAAAAACTTGTCCAAGTAATTCAGCACATGAATGCATGCTTATCACGCCCAAATGCCAGGGCTAACAGAGGCTGCGCTTGCTCAGAAGCTTGCGAAGCTGCTTGCAGTGCCACCTGCTCTACTGGCACTTTTTAGGAGACAGTCACTGGCTTCAGGTTGGCAGCTCTATCCCGACCTTAAAAAACTCAAGAGCGCGTTGGTTCCAATGGCTGATACATCCTTGTTTAGAAGTGAGCCTGACTTCCTGGCAAACGCCACTCTAGAGAGAGCCACATGGGAATACTTTCCAAGAAACTGCTACCACCTAAATTCCAGATCTCCCAGTAGCAAAAGAAAACCAAGTGACCTCTACAACCTTGTGCAGATGGTCAAGGTTTGCCAAGTCACTGGGTTGATAACGTCAAGGTTAAAAAAAAACAGACAAGCAAGAGAGACAAAACTAACAGCGTCTGGAATCTTCTTCTGCTAAAGTGCACAGTATAGCCAGTGCCTATCTATCGTCCTCAAGTTCTGGTGCTGCCAGGAAACTCACCTGCGGCTCTGGAGGAAACAGGGCCTTTGAGAGGCGGTAGAGGTTGCGAAGGTTGAACTGGATGCTTGTATTGGTGACTCTCAGCTCATGCATGTTTGTGGAACTGTCCCGTGGACAGATATCACTCTCTCCTGAGAATGGAGACACTGTGATTGTGTTCTTCAGCTCATATCGTGGCAAGTTGTCAGAAATGCCTCCATCAACATATCTCTGAAATCAAGACAAATGAAGTACTCTTCACTCTTCATTCTCATAACTGATCAAGCGGCTTATTTTACTCTATGTCCCTGTTCATATTTGTGCCAACAACTTGGGAAGAGAATGGAGTACATCCACCAGCACTGGAGGAGTCAAAACCAGTGATAGCACAGCTGTGTTGTCTATAATATCCTTTTGCTATATGCCTTTCTTCCTACAGTCAAGTGTGTGGTCACAAGTGTTCAATAAGAAAGGCATATTCACTTGTGTGACTGCTGACTTACATCTCCTATGGGGTTTGACTGCTGTCCAGTTAAATAATATAACACACCAACAACCACCTGCAGTGCAAATTAGCACTGATCTAAGCTGTCACGCTGTGACATTGTGCCATTTTTCATTTGCATTTAAAACAAATAAGCTCAGACACAGGTCCCCACTGGTGGATTAAGAGTAAACTAAGAGTTAAACTAAGAGTAAAATCACCTGATCTATTGCTAGCAGGCTTATCAAGCAGCAATCCCAACACATGCATACACATTTGGAATCTACTTGCTGTGGTGTGATAATAGCATACAAGGGACTTGGATTTTGCTCCTAACAGGCACCCTCTTATCACAGAGTGTTCTGTACATATGTACCATAAATACATTTGTGCTACCCTTGCAGGAAGGACAACCCCAGTAGCATGTACTCAGTTGAAAGTATTCTCTGAAGTACCATAATTGCGCAAGGAGCTGAGCGAGACAATCTCTATCACAGGCCTTTGGCAGAGCAAGCAACATGCAGAAGATAAAAGGAAGGAGACTTGGTCAAGCCAAAAGAACAGGAAGTTTGAGACCTTTGCTGAGTAACAACTCAAGCTCCTGTGAACCTCAGTTACGAAAGAGTCCTGCTGACTTTGTAGCAGGGTTGATCCTGCCATTTGCTGCCCGAACCATTCCCTTTGGACAGGTTCAAGCACAAATCATCATCAGGAGCTACACAGCCCTATAAGCAGCAGCTGTAACATCGTTCAGCTCTGCTGGGTGAGGAGCTGAGCTGGCAGAGGCTGAACACAGGCAGAGCACAGAAATGCTGATCAAAAGAGGGCATACTCCATTCACTGTCATGCTTTGCCTCGTCTCACAGGCAGACTGACCACTGACATCGGTCTTTTGCTGCACAATGCCTAGGAAAATGCTGGCTGCTTTGCCTGGAGGATGCTTCGCACTTTTTTCTCTCCTGCTGTGGACAGCAGACAGGCAGACACCTCTTCAAGCAGCTCCTCTGAGCCTGGGGAACAGTTCATAGGCTCTTGGGCTGAAAGCAATCAAACTCAGCTATAGGAATCCAGCTCCCATCAAGGCAACAGGGTCAGGGTGGACTGCACAGCACATTTCTTGGGAGCAAACTAAACCTCGGGGCTACCTCTGCTTACAGCCTACAGGTTCAAGGGAGACTGCTTGTGACCACAGTTGTAGGCTACAGCAGCACTAACTCATAGTGCAGGGCATTTCATCCTCACATCAGGTGTTGTTCACCAAACACAGTATCAAGACAGACGTGGTTAGTGACTCCCACACCACCTGGGTTTGGGCAGTGAAGAAAGTGGAAGGATAGGTTAAACTCAAGGAAAAGTACACCCTGTTGGAAACAGGAACACTCAGCTTGCTTACAGGATGCTTTCTAGACCACAGAGGTGCCAAAAAATCAATTGAACCCTCACCCCCTTTTAAAGTGGGCATCAGTTTTCCCTAAGCCAAAAGCAACCATAGCAAACTGTCATTATCATCATCTCCCCAAAGCTGCCCCACTGAAACCAGATGAGGCACAGCTAGAGCTGGAGATGCCTGGCTGATTCTCTCTGCAAGGATGAGACCGTGGCAGGATGAGTGGGAAGAGGACAGAGCAAAGCAGGCAGCACAGTGCCAGACATCCACTTTGTTTAAAAAAGATGGAGTTGTGTTTTGGCCACTTAGCGAAGACACCACTAGTTTTGCAGTAAGGGTGCAGAAACATACGTTTCCCTGAGGGTGGCAGTATGAGTGAACGGATGCCATTAGAAAGAAGGCTTAACTACAGTAAGGCGGACAGGCAAAGCCTTCTCACTGCATGGAAATCTAGGAATACACATGCAGACTCCGCTCTCTGGTCCGCCATTCCCCAAGCAATGCCATTCCTTACTCAAGAGCAGAAGCCACTTCTCTGGATTTGCCTGAACCTCCAGCAACCCAGGACTAACCTCCAACCTCCTGCAAAGCCCCTAACAGCACAGGGCCACGGGCTGGAGACCCCAGCTGCCGGCAGGTGTGAGCAGCAGCAGCTTTTGGGGATAGTTCATGGACTGAGGTCAACTCTGGAGTGCCCAGTTCCATTCCCTTATCATGTCCTCCCCCTCACAGGGCCCCTCACTCACATGAACTGACACCTAGCTTTTTGACCCTTGTCATACTGCCTCAAAAACTGGTCCTCATGCCAGACCTGTCAGTCTGTCCTGTGGCAAATACAGTCATCACCAGCATGCTAGGAACCATGCAGTCCCATTTCAAAGACTTTTCCCAAGCTCATACCCAACCTAATTTAACCTTTCCCCTCACCAGTCCCCCTTCAGAGACACAAAGAGCCATGATTTTCTGGGGAAGAGGTAGGAATTAATTTCTTCATCTCATATATTCCCTTCCCACCTTTCCCCATGAGGAATCTTGACATGAAAAGTCATCCCTCAGTATGCCAGGGCAGCTGCACATTCCAGAGACCCTGATGTTGTATGCAGTTTTGGAATTTTGAGATTTTGCCTAATCCACACTGACCTCAGCTAGCCCCAAAGATGTGTCGGGCAAGAGCCACTGTTATGCTCCCTCCAGCTGTGGGACAAAAACCCTGCCTGCAGTAGTTGAGCAAATGCCAAACCATTACTGATTCTGTCACTTCTCTGAAGGGCTGGACATTTCTTCCAGGTCATTTCCCTGCCCAACATGCTTGCACAAGACAAAACCAGCCAAGTTGTATATCATGCAGGAGCAAAACTGACCTCGCTTTTAGGACACAGGTAGTAGTGGGGCAGATTTGATGCTGTGCTCTGACAGACTGAGGCATCTTGATCAGGTCACTTATGGGAAACCAGGGCACACATACATTAGTAGCAGTTCTCCCGCTCCCTTTTGACAATTTAGTTTGCAAACAAACTGCCTTTTAATGTATGCATTAACCTATGTGGCACAAGGGGAGTCAAAGCTCAACTGAGGCCCTTAAGCACGACTGCAATATTGAGAGACGCTCCAGCTCTGCGCAGCTTTCAAATGTTTTCGTTTCTAACATGCAAACACAGAAGGGAGAAATTGCTCTGGACAGCCTTGGACAGGATGTTAAAGAAAGCTCTAGCAGGTAGAAGAATATTATTCTCAGAGGAAGGACAGGAAGAACTCCACGGAAAAGAGGTCCGGTATCAACACCACTAGTTAAAACCCCACAGAAAGTGTCAGGCACATGGGAGAGGGACTACACTCATGATTTCTATCCTGGACACAAGTTCTTTCCACGTGCAGAGGGTTGGAGCCTCAGCGACAGACAGCGTTGTACCAAGCAGCCAGGAGAACCATCTGCTAAGTCAGCCAGCACTTGCCCAGATTGCTATATATTACTATCATGTTAAATCCTCTAGTCTTTGGGACTTTTATAGCCAAATGCAGGCAGCAGTGGAAAGAAGGCACACCCACTGTTGGAATTTGTTTATTTGGGAATTTCTGATGCCTCTTCAGGCTATTTGCTGCCAGCAGACAGCCAATAAGACTGCCAAAATTGAGTACCAGCATTTCTGCCTTCTTATTCAGCAGTACATGGTTTAATGAAGGAGCATCTTAGAGTCTTACTTACCACTCCACGCAAGGTTGGAGGTATCAGCCCACAGTAGACAGGGATAAAGGTGCTGCAGACACAGGCCTGAGGGAGAAAGAGATCCAGAATGTAAAAAGCAGATCAAAGCCTACTGAACATATTACTCTTCTCAGAACACCACACTGGCATGTGCTGACAATTACACACCATTACTAAGGACATCTGGAGACCAAGGCAAAACAAAACTGCATGCAGTTCCTGCCTAGCCCTCTGCAAAAAGTTTCCATTCACCTGGATCAGCTCCTCCTTGGAATTGAAGTCTGACAGTATCACATTTTCTCCATCAGAGACCCGCGTCAGGGAAATACCCAAACGTCCTGCTGCAACCTCATGCCCATTCTCTGGCACGGCCTTGGACAGGCAGATCCGAATGGTCTTCACCAAGTTGAAAGATGGGTGGAGTGGGCCCAAGAACCTCTTCCGGGCTTCTTTTGACACTCGAATAATGCTGGCGCCAGCCTCACCTGCAACGAGAGAAAGAAAAATGCACCATGAAATCCTAGCAAAACCAGCCTTCTCCTTTACAAAATAAGGCACAGAAAAGCCTACTTCATACCTTTACTCAGAAGTTTCTCCCCACTGGCTGATATATTACTCAAGACGAGAGGCTATTATGGGCAGTGTTATAGAAGTTATGGAAGTTTGCTCCCTCATCACAAGGGAGCCTCATCTTACATATGTTTTGTTAAGTCAAAGAAGATGACATGCATCTGGCTAAGGCCTCACACTTTTTCAGTAGATCCTGTTTCACTGGCCAATGCAGGGCTGGTGAAAACACAGACTAACAAAGAAAACAAGGAAGATGCTTTAAGAGCTTTGAGCTTATGGCTAAATCCATTTCAAAACATCTTCTACTAAAGATTTTCTAGTAAGCATCTTCTTTTTTCTGACATTATAAAAAGACATCTGCCTGTAAGCAGAAGTGCCGGCAAACAGGAATGTTGGTGCGTTCCCGCTAAGCGATCCCAGCTCTGCTATGAATATCAGCCACATCTTAGGTGAGCAAGACAGACACTATGCTCCATCAGGGAATCAGTGACTTAGTGCCACCTGCAATGCCTTTGGTGTCCAGTCCCTTCCATGACCGATTCCACAGCACTAAACTAGGCCCTGATGGCAAACAGGAATCACAAAGGCATGTCTGCTTTACCCTTTCACACAGTGACCCAGCTGGGTTTGGAGGAGAGGAGACATCCCATCTGCACAAAAGGGAAGGCATCTGCTAAGCCCATTATCTCACGGTCACTAGGAGCCTGATCTGGCAAGAGCATCAAGGCTGTGCAGTGGGAAAGGAGGGACAGGAGAAAACAAAACAAAAACATCAACCCAAGCCAAACCCTCAGCACCCAGCATGCTGCCCTTTGCACACACTGACTGCTGCTTCCACAAGCATCTCCTAGCTATGGTGACATACAAGACAACAGTTCCTCTGAGTACCGGGCAATCACTGCACTCCCAGGGGCATTGGGAATATACATGTGGGAAGAATTAAAGAAACCAGAGAAAAGAGACATGCTTTCACAAATCAAGAATTCTCTCCAATCAAACTGAAGTTCAGTTCCTGGAGAAAGATGAAAAACTATCAGCTCAAGCCAACTGGAAATCCCTCCGCTTCGCTCTCCCACCCAGTCTTGCAATTGCAGAAAGGAGGCAGGAGAATGAAAGAACCCAAGTCAGACCCAGGTTAATAAACGTAATGGAGATAAGAGCAACAACACCCTCAATGCTTATTGACACATCCCACTCTTTTGCAATACACATGTGCTGGCAACGTTTTCCATCAACACAGCCTGGGAACGCGATTCTGTGCTTAGGACACCCATCAACACCAGTAGCTCAAGCACACAAAGAACTGGACCCTTGAACATGACCAGAGACTCTGGGGTGAGGATTTTAGGCACTGTGAGGTAGCAACTTAGCAGAAAATCCAAGTTCCCCCCTCTGAAGCAATTTTTAGCACTATAATCCCAGTCTTTTGCTCTGTCCTAGAGCAATGTTTAGCAGTCTAATTCTGATCTTACTTACTCAATTAGCAGTAAGCCATTGAGCCCAGCCTGTTCCAGATAGTAGCCACATGGTTCAACATCCTTCCCAACATGAAGGAAGTCAGCCTCACAGAAATTACATTTTATCAGCACCATGACATTAGCACTCATAACGCTCCCTAAGACGCCTTCACATCTGACAAGGGGAGGAAAGACACACAGAGAACCTGCAACAGAGCCAAAAACTGAATGAATCCCAGCCGAGCACCTTGGCCACACAACCCCAGGAAACTCCACCACACCGAGTGCATTGCGGGGAGCTGCTGGCTTAGCTGAAAAACCCAATGGGAGGGTGGGTGTTGAGCATGCAGCCGTGGGGAGACACTGCATGCAAAAGCCATGCTGGGGGGGGGCTTGTCACCCACGAGATGGTGCTTAGAGAATGATGCTTTCAGACTTGACATCTCAGTGTGCAGAAAGACTTGATAGCAATACTGAAAACAATTGCAATTAAATTGAGTTTGTGACTGAGCTAAAATATGAGCTGGAAGTTGCTAAAGAAAAACGAAACAGCAAAGTCTCAGCCATGCCAGGGAACAGACTGAGGGGAGACTTCAGTTGCAGCTGCCTGCTCTATCACCATTTCACAGCCAAGTGAGGCAGGAGGGACACAGAAGAACAGACGACAAAAAAGAATCCTTGCTAATTAGCAATTTCATTCTTTGAATACTTTCTGGGTATTTGGGGTGGGTTGTTTGTTTTATACATGTGTGCATACATGCATACACACAGAAGCTTCTGAGGTATTTCAATTTAAGGGCAGCTGTGATTCTGTGGGACTTGCTGGCTCACTTGCACCAAAGCCGAGTGCAGAATGGCTCTGCGAGAAGAGACAGGCACGGGGTGATCTGCAGCACCACCAGCTTTCCTGGAAATAAGGCTAGCTGAGAGTTCAGCCAAAGGAGTCAGGTTTATGTAGCTAGATCCATGACAAATGACAAGCTGCTTTGGAAATACATTTGGGAGGAGAGAGAAAAGGTGACAGTGTTTTAATCCTGTTACTACCAGAAGTGCTGTTCCAGGAAAACCAGCTCAAATTCTGCTCTCAGCCTGCCAGAGGGAGCAGCTGAATGAGAGGTGATCAAGAGAGATGAGTCCTACAGGGGTCAGCCACAAGCTGTCAGTTATTACTAGGACTAGTCTAGTGCCAATTCCAGTGAGCAGAAAAGTTTCCAATGTTTTTTGATGGATCTGGTAATTCAGGACACAGGGTCATGTGAAAAAGCTAAATTAAGTTCCTCTTCCCTTCCTGAGGTACGTACCGAGGAGCAGAGACAATCCCTAATAGTTGGTATTGATTGCTGGGAAAACATTTAATTCTCCTCCCACCAACCAATTAATTCACCACTTCTCCCTATACAGATTTACTAAGCCAATATTCCTCTAAAAACTATATTAATATGTGGAATATTCTATTTTCATTAGAAAAGCCATATCCCCCTTCTTCCCTGCCCCCACCACTGCCCCAGTGGGTGTTGTTATACATGAGCCTGAGTACTGCAGGGCCATCGTCCTTATCTGAATTTCAGTTGTGGTGACGCAAAGGAGCATCAGACAGTTGTGTCCTGAAACACCCCAACGTGTCCTTTGTGAGAGGAGGGAGGCCAGCTGCTCCACCTCTGCTGGTTCATCCTGTGATCCTTCTGCAGCAGCTACAGGGGGCAAGTTACCATTAGCCATGGGAAAAGATGTGAAGGCAGCTGCTAGTTCACATTCCATTTTCAAGCTATGTCAAGCCAGCTTGAGATTAGCTTATTGACATAGCAAGACCGTTCCCTTAGAGAACTGGCTTTCACCCCCACCAGTCATGCTCAACTCCAAAATAACCCAGTATCTAAGTCTCTACTGCCTTGTGTTCTTCAGCACGGCAGCTCACCACAATATATAAATACATTTTAAAAAGCCTAGAAGAAGATACAGGTCACCCACTTCCAAGAGAAGCAAGATGAGAGTAGATAGAGAGCTACTGCAAGGAGTGCTCAAAAGGAATTAAGGCCCATCACAAGCTTCATCACCTTTCACTCAGCAGGCCCATTCCCCTAAACTACCCATCTCTAACCTGAAAAGCATTCAAGCAGCATGTGCTATTTATCACTGTATACAAACACCTCCAGCCACAGCAGCCTGCTACTCCTCTGTCTCTGGAGAAGAGCTAAAGATCAATCACCTAAAACTGATGTTAGCCGGGCAGCTGGGAAGGCCCTTAACCACAGCTACGAGCTCTGAGATAGACAGAAAGGCTACTTCAAGCCTGCGCAATGCATAAGGATAAGGACCATCACAAAGGTTAAAAACCCCAGAGCAGGAGAGGTGGCAAGTGGGGAAGAAGGGCCTCTTCAGACCCACATCTTCAGCAGCAGGACTTTTGCACCAAGGGCACCATGATGCTCACCTGTTGATGTCAGACCACACTGATATCCATTTGCCAGCCAGCAAAAGGTCAGTTGACCCATGAAGTATTTCAAGTGGCAAAAAAAAAAAAAAGACACAAACAAAAATAGGAGCAGAGCAGGCTGAAGAGGGAGAGGGCATTCTGGACATTCCACCCAGCAGCTCCTGTGACTGTGGCTCACCCATGACACTCCAGCTCCCTCTGGAAGAGCTCCATGTCGGCACAAATATCACCCTCTGCGCCAGGGACATTCCAGCAGCAATAAACAGGATGCAAGCTTAAAGAAAAGGCTCTCCGACAGGGATGGAGAACAGAGGATGGCACAGACAGTGGATGGATGTAGGGACAGCATCTCCTGTCCCTGCTGGAAGGAGGCACGCACAGAGAGGTCACACCCCAGACTGCAGATGCCGTACCTTGCCTGGACTAATGGAGCAGGCAGGGAACTGTGCAGATCCCTGCTAAACCTGCTTCTCATTCAGCACCAACAAGAATTCAAATGGACTTCTTCCTACACATCAGCAACACGCACGGCACCCTCCTTTCTCCTCAGTCCCATTACCCAGCTAAGGCTCCAGACTGGCCAGACACACCGATACCAAAAAGTTTCTAAATGAAGCCAGCTAGCAGAAGGAAGTAGAGGTGCTTTTGACATTCCTCCAGCACCTGGAAAACCCGATGCCTTGTTAGTTTGGGATGGCATGACCAAGCTATTTTGACTGCAAGATTTTCAGAAGCCAGCTCCTGTAACCAGGGACCTCATTCTGGAGCTGCTTAAGTTCTACTTAGCTATCTGTTGGAGCGATGCTTGTGTGATGCTCAGCACAGATGCTCCCTGCAAGAGTCCCCAGCTACGATCTTCACACTTGGCTTTCAACTCAGATAGTTGCTGAGCATCACTGGAGTTCTCATGTTTCCCATTGGTAGATCCCAGTCCAGACTTGAATTTAGGAACAGGATGAGTCAGAAGGAATTCACTAGCATGATATCTCTCAAGGTTAATTTAGCTTGGTTGCCTGTCCCTTGCTATTTCAGCTGTTCCTGTACTTCACCCATGGAAGAGCTAAAAGCCAGTCTCTAATGATGAGCATGGGTTTTGGGAGAGCTGTCCTGTGTTCTTCCTGGGCACAAATCCCCAAGCTGCTCCAGCTCAGCACACACAGCTCCTGCACCTGCCTCTTCCCTGAATACCGAGAGTACGCAATGCGCATGCTTTTCCTGCCTGGCCTCTCCCAGGAGATGATACAGTCCTAATTATAACACAGTCCTGTCAGCAGCCCAAAAACATAAAGCTGTAAACAAGAGCCACAGAAACAAAAGTTTGCAAGCTGACATCTAGAAAATAATTAACAGAGAACTTTATTGGATGTTTCCTCACAGACTAGCCAGACTGCTAGAAGGTGCCCGTTGGTTCACCCCGAAGAGTAGTGCATAGCAATGTGCCAGTGATCCAAGGACAACCCCAACTCTTGTGGGCAGTGACCTCAGTTTGTGAAAGATCCCACTGCTTGGCTGGACTTCTGTTCCTCTTCCCACACTCACGCTGAAGCAACCTGGTTTCCACTTGTTGTCCCAAGAGAGCAAGAACCAGACAGATCTTCAGCCGAGCTAAGCTGAACAAAGGCAGACTTGTCCTGAATGGGAACCTGACCAAAGACGTTCTCTGACTGCCTATCAGCGAGGCCGGATGGATGTCAAAGCAAGGCCCAAAGACAAATTCATGCCAGCAGGAAATAAAGTGAGAGCAATGTCTTATGAACTGCCCTTATAAGACCCCACAGCTGGTGACAGCTTTTTAGTTTCAGTGTGAAATCCTAGACAGATGCCTAAAAGCATTGGGTGTGGAAAGGGTATCTATCCCTCACTTGCCAGAAGTTGTGTAACTCCCACTATTTAGCACAAAGAAAAAATGCCCATTTTAAAATATTTGAGGCTGGGGGATGGCAGCTAGCAGTGGAGCCTCTAAAGGCACCAACTCTTTTCACATCTGTACACATCTTCCTGTAAGCCAGTAATATTGAGAAACGCCATGTACCAAAACAAGCTGTTCTTCTGGGACTTCCCTAATTTTTGTTGTTCTGAGGTATTTTTATTTCATTTATATTTATTTTAAGGTTTTGACTCAATTCTTCTCTCCTATTTTGCCATCAGATAAGAAACAGCTCAGCTGACTTTCCTCCAGATAAGAGATACAGGAAGGAAGCTTTTCTTTCTTTTTGGTGATACATAGGTAGCAAACACAACTCCCCCCACGACACACACCCACTCAGTCTGCAGACAGCCCTGCTGCTTGACCGGCTGTTCCCTGTGGCAGGTAACCCTTCCCATCAGGGGCTCTGGGCAGGGATTTAACCCAAGATCAACAAGCAAATGATTTTGCAAAGGAGATTTCTTAGAAAGCCTGGCCACCTGCTGTAAATAATGGTCTTTCTCCCCCTTTGCTCAAGAGTGAGAGGCACTGATACATACCCCATCAGAGGAACTCCTAGGGATCCCTATCAGACTACAGTAAGCAACACCTATTCTGACCTTACAGGTGGGGCAGTGGAAACACCGAGAGGAAGAGACAGCTTTTCAGGTAGGGCCAGCTCTCGCAGCCAGAGGCAGATGGTGAAGGAAGGCCTCAGCCCACAACACTTTCTGGCTCAGATTCTCAGTACTCAGCATTGCAAAGTCTAGACACAAACAGTGCCAAGACACAGCCTGCGGCAGGAGGGCTAAGTAAATCCAGATCACCTGCAACTGCTTCAGAGCCAGAAGCCTCCCTCTTATTGACATGTTGTCCCCAAGATGTTTACTTTTCTATTTCAAGTAAAATTTGGGAAAAGAGCAAAAAGCTGTTGGTCACTTTATCTATTCAAGTAAAGCCAAACTAAAAGGAGACATTTTTCCCCTTTGAGCCAAAAGAGATGGTTATTTTGTGTGCTCTGGCTACCAGTTAATAGGTGAACCAGAACCATTGCCACGTCCTGGATGTGGGGAGCATAAGGAGAAGATCTGCTTTTAAGTTGCCCCAGTTTTTTCCTCTTGCACAGAGCAGTTCACCAAGCAGCCCACAGTGACTGTTGCTGCCTGTCCACCCCCTGGTACCTTCAGGGTAGGACCCTCGTGCAAGCCAAGTGCAGATGCACAATTCATGCCTCATCTCACTTTAAGGCAGGTTGCTCTGCTTTGTACAGAAGCAAAAAGGCTTTGGGAGAATGGGCACAAGAGCTGCCAGGCTTGATTACGTCTCTAAGCGAAACCTTTGCACCGGACTTCATGTAGTGTTGGCACACCAAAGCCTCACCAGGCAACTGATGTTCTGCAAGCTGATGCCTGCTTTGTTTCTGCGGCCAGGACTGGACTCTTGCAACACAAATCATAAAGCAGCACAGCTGCTACTGCAAAACAATCAACGGCAAGGCCAAGAGGCAGCTCAGTTCAGGCAGGCAGCCAGGATCATTCTCTGTAACAACCACAACAGCAATCCCCACTAGCCTAATCTTTCTCCACTGTAATTCCCTAATACGAGGCTTAATGCTGCATTTCTGTTCAGTGCGTTAGAGAGAAATTAAATGGTGTAATGGCACATGGAAAGGAAAAGTTGCTCAGGACTGCAGGCAAGCTGTACTGAAAGCCATGTCCTGTCCTCATCCATCCGTCAATCCCTGCAAATGCTACAGCGCAACTCAAATTGCATGGGGTGACAAGAAAAGAGGATTCACAGAGTAAGAAAAGGTACAGCTCAGATCCCTGCTGTTCACTCTGAGCCAGAGCAATGCTGGGTTTTGGGTCACTTTTTGAAAGCAAGTACTCAGTGAGAGAAAGCTAGTGGAGGGGAGAAACAGACCGAAAAACATGCTGTAGTAATGCAAAATTGCCTTTTTCCTCTGCTCTGCATAGAGGCAGAAGTGGAACCACATCAAACTCTTGCTTTATTCATCTAAGTGAAAACCACTAACACAAAGCCTCCAGTGGCTGGTATTCTGAACAGGAACTGGTGCAGAAGGATCAAGTCTCACCCACATGCACAATGTTACACACACCCCCTCCATACTCATTTCTCAGGGTCGGTTTGCAGGATGGCACCACACGCCTAGAGAAAGAGCACACTGTTTCCACATCACAGTGGAAGTATCACTAAGAGGTAAGATGCTTTGGAAGAAGAGAGACCAGTGCTACAAGACAGTAGATACCTTTGCCAGGCACCACAGATTGATGAAGGCAAAGTGGAGTGAGCAGTCATCATTTCTGTTTCCAGAGCCTGAACAAAGAGCTGCCATGCCAACATTTCTTCAGCTTTATCACACACTAGCCATTAGCCTCAGCTGGCTCACCAACACCAAAGCAAGGCCCACACACAGCTTTTGGTGGCTTTCAGTCTAACACCTGCTAAATGCTCTCCTGCATACTTGCAGGCAGTGACTGTTGTGTGTTCACCAGAGATGTTACCAGAGACACGGCTGGCTCTGTCGTGCAGAAAAGGGCGGCCCATCTTCCTTCTCCCCTGTCCCTTCTCACTGTACACTTGCGTGGCTGCTAGGGCACTGTCTCACCCTGGCACAGAATGAAAGGAATAGCTCTGCAGTCCTCCACTGGCCCTCAGCCTGCATCATGCCCAGCTCCCTCGTGCTTGCACAGCTAGCCAACTGCTCCAATTCGTGCCAAGCACTTCCCGTGCACCTGCGAGCACACTGCTTGCTGTGCCCGCCGTGCCCTTCCATCTCATACAGGCACGTTAAGCGTCACCTTACACCCCTGAACTTTTCCCCAGTAGCTATGGCATGAGCAGAGCCTGCTACCAGCAAGGAAGCAAGAATGAGCTTTGTTCCAAAGCACTCCTCAGAAGAGGCACAGGCATTTTGTTCTAGAAGGAATCTTATTTTGATGACGAAGCTTATTTGGGAAGCATCTTCAGTCAGACCGCAAGGCAGGCCGCATTCCTTGGGAGCCACAACACAAGAATATCTGGAGACTGACATTACGTTTCTCCCATGGACATCAGCAGCAGTCCCCCCAACCTCAACTCCCGGGCATCAAGATGATTCAGGTTCTGAAAGCAGCCACGTGAGCAGGACAGGAGCTGCTCACACAGAGTTGCACAGACTCCTGCAAGGGAAGAGCCTCTACTCAACCCTTCCTGCAAGGCTGAGCAGTGCACAAGCAAGGAGAGCAGCAAGACAGATACACCAATGTGTGATGTAGCACACACTTCTGCATGCAGAAGTACGGCTAGTTGTTAAATGGTTAGTTTGTTCACATAAAGAAGTTTTTACCAATCCCACTATATAAGAACACTGGGCTAGATAAATCAATGTAACTCCCCCCGTGCTGACAGCCCACTCTGGAACAGGGCTCTAACTTTCTCCATGCATGACATAACTATGGCAGCCTGAATCCACACCCTGCCTTCATGATACACTGGAATAACTTTCTTGCCAGGCCCAGCCCTTAATCAGCAGCATTTAATGAAGCCAGCAAGAGCAGCTCTTGTAATTAGCATATGTAAAGGGCTCCCTGATTCACTTACACCCTCAGATGCCACCTCCTCTACTTCAGGATGCTAAACTAGATAATCCACAGGAGTGGCAGTTCAGAGACACTGCCAGAGCCTCCAACGCTAAAATGGTACTCAATCCTTTAAATCCTAACCCAAAAGGCTTCCAAAACCAGTATCCATCCAAACAAACTGCAGTGTATGAAGAGGAAGAGAAAGGTTCATTCTCAGAAGAAATCTTCCAGGCACGGCATAGCCAGAAGTCTGGGAAACAGCTGCAGAAGACACTTCACTAAGCTTGCTGATTCCAGAGGACTTGTCAGACAGAGCCATCAATGTAGATCTGGCCTTTATCTGTACCAGAAAGCACACAGTTTCAGGTCTGGGCAAGTGCTAAAGGGCAGCACAAAGCCCTGGGTTCTACTAAAACTACCAGCTTCCACACCTGACATATCCCAAGCACCAAGAACAAAGTGCACGTCACTGCTGGGATCGCATGGAACTTGGCTTGTTCTGAGCCTTTCAGCTGGGAAGAGTCCCTTTCTCCAGCAACACTGAGGGCAGCTCTCCTAGACACACTGTACCGCAGATCAGCACAACCCCAGGGACAGGATCAGGCCTGTCACAAGCAGCTATTTTATCAAAAGTGCCAAACTCTCTCCTCCCTTCCTCCAGCCTTTGTAGCTACAAGAGGCAGAGCTACAACAACGTACAGCATCTTTTCACCAGTTCTCTCTCTTCCATGTGCTCTTGGAAGGCATTTTCTACTGCCCCAGACCCTATCACTTCCAGGACACATTCTGCCTTTTCCCAAGGACACAGACTTTAGGGCCTTCTACATGAAGTCATTTCCTCTACCCCTCGTTTTCACCAGCTCTTGCTCTCTCTGGTGCCTTATGCCTGCTTGACAAGGAAGACAGACCAAGGCAAACACACATACATGGGCTCCCTCGACTCCCGGATTCCTGAAGGCACGTCCTGACTTTCACCTCAAGTCCCAGGAACACTTAGCAGAAAGAAAGAGGCCGAGCATTAGAGATGGGCAATGGAAATGTAGAAGTGCAGAGGATTCAATGGGAAAGCGGTGGCCAGTTTGGAATCCAGCCAGCGGCAGGGTTTGCCTCGTGGAGAGCAAGGTGGACAGGAGTCACCCGCTCACACTGCTCCTTTGAGTAGGAGATTTCTGAGCTTTTGCAAAGGTCCTGGAATTAGGAGGCTTGACCATTCCCAGCTCCAGAAAGAAGGAATTACCATTTCTCCAGCCCTTGCAGGAGGGCCTGAAGGTCCTCTTCAAGTACAGTAGAAAGCAAGCACAGCAGAGTTGAAAATCCTCTCCAGTCATGCCGGTGAACATTTCATCCCTGGTTCACAGAGGAGCACAGAGCGAGCAGGGGGCTAGCATCAGAGTACAGTCACTCCCAAGCCCACCGTGCTGGAAGGCAGCACGGCCCCCTGACAGACAGGAAACAAACATCAGCTACTGGACATGCGGGCAGAGCTGCTGTAACCACTACAGCAGCAGGAGTTTGGAACTGGAAGACAGAGGAAGCTTTTTGATTTATCAGGACTAAACTTAACTTTCGAACATAATCAATAATCGGACATAGGACCCCAAAGAACACATAACAGCTTCTCGTATTTTATAGGGAAGACTTGCAGGTGCCTTGAAGAGTTTTGGGAGATAAGAGGCAGAAAGAAGTGGAACAGCCTGGACATGCTACAAGTTCAAGAGGGATGCTGAACTTACGCATCAGAAGAATGACCACGCAAAGACCATTTGTGCTGTTGCCATTGACATCGCACAGCTGCTGCTGCAGCTGACGGCGCACAGCTGGGCACCAAGCTGCTCTGCACACCTACTGTCTATGTGGGGTGACAAAAGCATAAACACGCGCATTGCTACGACTACGCTTTTTGCTAAAAGGGGCTGCTTGGCTTCCCTTGCACTCATCCAACGAGATGCCTGCAAGAGCACCTTTCCTCATGGGAACTTCCTTATTAGAGCCAGGTAGACAGCAGGAACAAGTTCCTTCCCTCCCAGCAAAAGGGTGCTCCGGCTGCTTGGCTGCCAGCTTACTCATCTGGACACCCGAGCCTGCAGCCCTGTGACTGCTGATGGCACTGATCCAGGCACAGCAGCTTCTCCACCAAGCCAGCGAACATTTCTGACTGTGTCAGCACAGAACATCCCCCCAC
>NW_009212451.1:26696-29587 GCF_000690835.1 Fulmarus glacialis
AGCAGCAGCTCTACCGCTTCCAGGGAGCACCCGGAGGTTCCCCATGAATTACATCCACGTCTCCATGTATGTACATAGGGGTGCCTCTCCTTCTGTTGACTGGGCTGGGGCTGCTAAGCTCAACGACTTTTTGCCCAGCTAGGGCCTTTACAGGAGATACAAATGACAATCTCCTGTGCAGGGAGGGACTCGAGTTTTGAGAAGCCACAGCTACCGCTTCCAGGGAGCACCCGGAGGTTCCCCATGAATTACATCCACGTCTCCATGTATGTACATAGGGGTGCCTCTCCTTCTGTTGACTGGGCTGGGGCTGCTAAGCTCAACGACTTTTTGCCCAGCTAGGGCCTTTACAGGAGATACAAATGACAATCTCCTGTGCAGGGAGGGACTCGAGTTTTGAGAAGCCACAGACGCTATGAAGCTTTCCTTCGTGTACCTGAGGAGATCTATAGATCTCTTCACGCAAGACAGCTTATGCTTCACGATTCACGCTTTGGCCAGCATAAACTGGCATTGCTCTGAGAACTCCATAGAGACTAAGCTGATTTATTTCCCTCTCTCAATCTGGGATTTGGTGTTAACCTCCACCTCTGTGACCAGTCCTTAAACCTTTCCATGCACATAATCAAATTTCAGGAGCACAACATTTAAGATGCTGCTATCGTTCATTACCTCAATTTCAAAAGGTAAAAGAGGGTTGGTTGGTTGTTTTTTTTTTTTTTCCTCCTGCTATCCAATGGAAAAAGTCTCTACAGTTCAGCAGCGTATTTCCTGGTGGTCACATGGTGACAGCTGACAAACAAACCTAATGTCAAATAACTGTTATTTCATCTCAGGTCGAGCCTGAGACAGAGTCCTGGTTAAGAGACTAGTTTAAAAAAAATAAAAATCCTGTAAACAACCCAAGAACACCCCAAACCATGCTGCTCAACCTAGCAGATATATGGCCTCCTTTCTGTATTCTTAGTACTAGAAACATCTCTTTCGCTTGCTTTATCATTTTCTGCTGACATTGTCATGCTTTAGGAGAACAGCCAACTCCCACAGATGGGGGTTTGATAGTCAGCTTTGCCTCTGACAGCAGAGCCCACCTCTTCCCCCCAAAAAAGAAGCAATTCAGCAGTTCCAACCCACCCTCAGATGAAAGCTGTATAGGGCAATATTCACATGCTACACAAACAATTGAGATGCTGTTGGTTAACTATGAGTCACAAGCACAGCCTGGGACCTTAGCATCAGCTCAAAAACAGCTTTTCAGCAATTACAGATTCATATCCCATTTTTCATCCAGGCTGCTACGCTTCCAAAGCGGGCACACCAAATCCCATATAGCTCACCGGAGTGAGATGATTCAAGACCCTTAACAAAAATATATCCCCTACTCTGTATTAAAGATTTAAGAATCCAACAGTGGCTGCATTTTAGCATTATTTGTGACTGAAAAAAGGAGAGTCTCGTCATGTCACGTAAGCCAGTTTTACTCATCCAGGCCCAGTGACTTAAGGATTTATTCAGGTAGGTAAGCATCCTCAGAGATCTAGGCCTAGAGTTTGTGAAAAGCTGCAGGATTTGAGGTACGCATAAGGAGGAGACTGCAAAGCCAGCACAAAAGGACTTCCCAGTTGCTTGGAGTATAAATGTGCATTTTCTGGTGTGCTGGACTCCAACAGCCCCAAGAGAAGACACAGGCATGACAGAAGGCCATTTCCCAGAAGACCCCCAGGACAAGAAGTGATTCATGCTACAACACTGCGGGATGCACCACCACATAACTTGTAAACACGCAAGACTTTGCCCAATGCACCTTGATAGCCACACAGATTATTCTAGTGGAAAAACAGAAATGCTTTTTCATGCCAGTGAACAGAAGAACCTCAAAGCTGGACAGAGCACATCAGATGTGGGACAATACCACTGTTGCAACCCTGGAGAATAAATCCAAGATCCCTACAACTTACTGGTAAAGTGCTTAACAAGAGCTAGGCAAGGTCATATCAGACCATAAATACCTCCTGGCCTCTTGTGCAGAAATAAGGTCCTCTGCCTAGCTAATATGGATGCCCAATGTTGCTTTATTTGGTATTCTCAAATGTGCCTTTGAAGCCCACAGTGAGCTCTCAAGGCTGCAGATCAT
This sequence comes from Fulmarus glacialis, assembly GCF_000690835.1. Lineage (NCBI taxonomy): Eukaryota > Metazoa > Chordata > Aves > Procellariiformes > Procellariidae > Fulmarus > Fulmarus glacialis. The sequence goes on from NW_009212451.1 coordinate 28,831, forward strand.
TTGGTCAGGGCTTTCAGTTCAGTTTACCACACAGCAAAGCCTTACTGCCGTATACAAATGACGACAGTCTGGTCTTAATTCAGAGAGAAGGCAGAATCAGCTCAGAGGCAAGCTGAACAGATGTGAAGGCTGGAAAAAAAGAGCTGGAAAAAAAACGACTAAGCACGATCTTACACTCTGAAGTCCAGAAAAATTTCTGTTCTCTCTGATCAGGGTCTCAAAGGATCAGAGCCAAAGAAAAACCCTAAAGGAAGAGGTTTTTCCACTCCTCCCCAGGAAGTACTTATCTTTGCACAGTAGAGTCTCACTGAGTTCAGAGCCAAGTACACACGCATGAAGGCACTAACCTTATCTACACACAGCCAAATAAGCAAGGCATCTGCAAAATTCCCCTCTGCTTGTCATCCACCAAGAGACACTATATAGCATTCCAATTTGATGGACAGGGCAACAGACAGTGCAGGGTAGCAATTGCCATAAGCTTCAAAGCCCACGGGCTATTACACCTACTCTCAGACAGAAACCAGCTGCATGGCAAACACAGATACTCGGGATCCTACAACAGCCTGTACCAGGGTGAACTGCTCTCCTAGTACAGGCTGCAGCTGTACCTTCTGCCCAGTCCTCTTTTTCCCTATGATTCCATTCTAACCCCTGGACTTCAGCCTGGACTCTGCACTGTCAGGAGAGTTTACGACAGGGACAAAGTGCAGCGATACCATGCCCCAACCAAGCACCCCGTTTGCTTTTACTTTCA
>NW_009212452.1:0-236 GCF_000690835.1 Fulmarus glacialis
TACAGTATATGTTCCCTGTTGTGCTGTTTGTCATCACTTGGAGCCAGGTCAAGATTATCATTTTGCTGCACTGTGTAACACTGTTTTATGATATGATAAAATTACTGGTTGTGAGTCTAACCTGGTATTTGTACTCAGCATTGCCGTCATCTCCGTCCCTCGGGAGACACCTCTCGGAAACTATTAATAATTACACTCCTTACCTTTTCTCCTCGGAGAACCAATCTATGAGGGGG
>NW_009212452.1:932-1219 GCF_000690835.1 Fulmarus glacialis
GTTATCCCTTCAAGGAAGCTGTTATATGGCCAGGCAAGTAGACCACCATGGAGAGAGGTATCCAGTACCTGAGGGTATTAGCTGTGCTGGAGGTGATTTATGATGACCTGAACAACGAGCAGTTATCCAAAGATCCAGATGAAGTTAAGCACATGCAACCCATGTGGCAGAAGTCTGTACAGAGCGCACCAGTGTCGTATGCAAACTTGTTGATAGTAATGACCTGGAAAGACGGAGAGGAACAAATCATGGATGAATTGGCTGGGCAAACACCCCCAAGCAAAAGC
>NW_009212452.1:1246-1455 GCF_000690835.1 Fulmarus glacialis
CCCATACGGCCCGGTGACTCCTCTGTGGAGAAACTGTCTCAGGAGGTCCAGCAACTCAAAGAGGATATGTCCTGCCCCCCACCTGCACGGGCCGGTGTCTCAGCCATTAAGAGTAAGCTTTCCTCTGCTCAAGAGAGAAGATATAGTGGATATATACCCCGGGGCAGCTGTGGTTTTACTTGCATGACCATGGAGAGGACATGAGGAAG
>NW_009212453.1:0-23479 GCF_000690835.1 Fulmarus glacialis
CACGCGGGAAGGAGGGGAGCTGGGGGCGGTGAGGGGGCGGGTGCTGGTGTGGGGGAAGCCGAGATCATTTTCTCCCCAGCATCCATAGGAGGAGAAAGCTTCAATAGACTGACTTCAAGGGTTTCTTTCTATATCTATGTTTTAAACTCTGCTTTTTAATTAAGGACATTTAGAAAATTGGCAAGTTCTTAACTCCTGGAAAAATGGGCATTAGCAAATGGGCTGAGAGTTAACTCTTGGCAAACACTGAAGCTGTTATGCACCAAAAAGCTCCTGTTGTAGCTTCTTGGTATCTAAACAAGGTCATGGTGCTCTAGTTACACAATTATTTAAACGGTGCCTTGGCAATATACAAGAATGGTATTAAAGTATTATTAAGAAATAGTGTTATTACTGTTTCCTGAAACTTGGCAATAATTAGGGGAATGGAGATTAGCATTGAATCTGAAATACCTTCCTAATAGAAAAAGGACACAAAACCGTGGGGGTGGCTTTAATCCTAGCTGTGCGTATGCTGGAATTATGTAACATGGCATTGACAGGATTTTGTGGGTGGTTTCAGATATTTCGCTTTTTATTCTACAAAGCTGCTGGTCTCTGGAAGTAAGGGAAATTGCCCAACAGCTGCATGACTGTAATCATTTCTGATGTACCAAAATCTAGTGCTAACATCCACTTACCCACTGGGTCTCCACAAGATACGTACTGTGTTATAGCTGTGCCTAAATCGGGTACTGATCATTACTGCAGAATCTTAAGAGCTGTTTTTGTGTAAACAATGAAGAAAGAGGTCATCTTTTTGCACCTAGGAGTCCCAAACTGACTTTTTTTCCTAAGATACCATTCTTCACCGAATCATTTCAACTAATTCAAGCTATTAAAGGCTTTTGGAGACTAGCGTGTGACAGCACTGCTAAGAGATGCAAAATCTACCCTGGTTATCTAATAGCAGCTGATGTGACACTGCTGCTGTACAACATTACAGAAAGGCCACATGCTTGGGAGTCTTACAAAAGCTCCTCCAGCTGCTAGAGGGTACAGAGGAAGACTTTTTCACACTTCATTTCTATTAGTCTGACTTACACTTGTGACCTGCATACCAGTAAGCTGATTTAGCATTTCTTTACCAACCACTATCTGAGCAGCTGAAAAGTATTTTATGCGAGGTCTCCCTGCTGCATCACTGGAACAGCACGCTAAACCCCAGTCAACAGATTTTCATTTCAGTGTACCTATGACGGATTGTTACCGTTTGGCCTCTTTTAGAAATGGGAAAACTAAAGCAATCGAGCCTCAAAGCAAGATTTGTACCATTCCAATCCTATTGTGCATATGCTAATCAGAGAGAGAAATAATCAGGTATATGACTTCCTAAAAAACTAAAACAGATTATAGAACTAATGTCTCAAAATTTGTACCTGAGGCAAAATGGGGTATTAGTTAATAAATGCTAAACTTTCTGTGTATTACAACAGCTTGCACTGACGTCGAACACATTATCATTGTGACGAAGTTGCCATCTCCCTTGTGCTTCCAATGCAAAATATTTCACTTAACCCATACTTACACCTGACGCCAAGGCCATGCTAACAGATGGCCCACTGTTAAGAGAAGGCATGTTAAGTGCAACAGAGACTCTTCAAACCCCGGTGATGACATGTATCGAAGGAGTGCCGATTTGGAAGACCTCTTGCCAAACCACCTTAGCTCCCCTGGCCGAGGCTCTCAAGCGGTAGCTGTAAATGGGTTATTCCCGAGTGATGCCTGTGAGAGAGTGAAGTGAATTCCTACCTGTCAATTGACATTGACAAATTGTAGTCTGGTCTCCCAGCTTCATTCCACAGCGTTAATGCTACAAATACCAGCCTAACTCATGCAAGAAATTCCGTTCTCCTTCTGGTTGCTTCCAAATTACTGCACTGCTTACGATTTTATGATTGCTATCTTAACTCCCTGGTAAGTAGGCTTCACTCCTACCCTACTGTATGAGCTTAGGAGCTATTAAATAATAAACAAACAGATCCTCATGCAATAAAATAGCATGTATCTAATTTACTGTTTTCATAATAAGTAGGAGTTATGAAATAAATTAGGCAACAAGTAAAATGATAAATTAGATTCATAATATTAAAAAAGCCAACTGTATATTGTTTCATTTTTTTTAATATATATGCATACACACACACACAAACACACGCACCAGTTAATTTGAGTAAAATATCCTGTGAAAAAATTAAATTCATACAATGCTTTTGTTTTGAATTATATTTTAAAAGATTTGCTTGCTTTTGGGCTGGAGAAATTTACTTTGCTTCCTTGATGCCAGAAGAGGGGGAGGAGAAACTCCCTGTATGACATTAAATGTAGATTGGTCCACACAAAATTTAGACTTGTTTGGGTGAATTAAAAGCCAAAGTACTTTTCAAACTTAATGTAAATCATAAAATTTGTGTGTTTTAAGCAGGCTGCTAACTGTCATGCTTAAAATACTGCCAAGCAGAGTTCTAGCTGGTGACGTTTATTATGAAACATAAGGCTAATGTAATCTAAGCCTCAGCAGACATTGCTTTTCTTTTAATCTAATTTCAAATGGGTTAGGAAATCTTTTCTATTTTTCCTCTTTGGAAATGGAACAAAGTTTGATTCCTTAAGAAGCAGAAGTTATACAATAAATACCTTGTGAATTTTTTACTGTATGACAGAAATTCTGTTTCCCAAACAAAAAACAAATGTGATTTACGGCAGAATACCGTTACCAGTGAAAAGACCTAACACAATGGATGGTATTCAATGTCCCCAGTTCTTGGAAAAGCAAGTCTGGCAGGTTTTGGTTATTAGGAATTACCAAATTCCCTCAACATTCAGACATACGAGTCTTTCAGTAGAGTTAATTGCACTGATTAAATCAGCATTTAGCAGAATTGACCCACTATCTCATTTTTTTCCAGAAACTTTTTCCAGGCATCAACAAACTCAATCCAGAATTGTGGATCGCTTCAAAACAGGTACGTGTTTCTCAGGCAGTATTTGAAAAATTTACCAGCTACACAGCTGTAAGAAGATAGCTTCAAACATAAATCATCCTTAGAGTAAAAGCTGCCTAAACATTTTTTTTAAGAAAAATTATGGGATAGTACTGGAAACTGAGTTCCTATTAACAAAGTGAAATAATCCCTTGCATGTTAGAAACAGGGGTAAGTGTTTACATCGATATTTAACACTTGTTTCTTCAGAAGTCCCTCGACTACAGGGAAAGACTGGTTGGCAACTGAGAAAAGGTCAGTGACAGCTGACAATGTTGGTGACACCAGGAGTGAAAGGAAAAAGCTACCCCAGGTTATCACCCTTTTTTAGGGGCTGTAATATATACTCGGAAAAACTGACATCAGCATCGGGAATGACAGGCAGGCTAGTAGGGAGGCACAGAATTTCTAGGTTGCTGGTTCACCCAGAGTTTACTTGGTTCTTGGCTTGATGGAGGAGACTGGAAAACAGAGGTCAAAGGGCTCAGGCACGACATCCGCCCTGTGGCTGCCTGTGGTATCTTCAAGAGCCATGGCAGCGAAATCCCTGCTGCCCTGTAGAACATGAAACAAACTTTGTTATTGCTCCCTTTTCACTCTTGGTGTACTTCTTAATACTGGGCCTTGCGAAAGAGCCTCCACAGGCCAGCTGTTGTTTCTTGCACAATGCTCGTATAGAAGGGATTATCCCCCATTTAGCTATAGGCTTTATGCTCCCTGAACACTGGAGTTCTGTGCCTGTATAACAGATCTTAGCCAGGCTTCATTTAGATGCTCTACTATCTTTTAAGATGAGATGTTACTATAATTCAGAATGTAACCGAAGATCACCTAACAGCAACTAGTGATTAATAGCGACCTACTTTCTTGGATCAAATGATATTAACCACAGCAATAGTCAAGGTTACCTACGTAGGAGGGTGTGTGTGTATGTGTGTATATCCGTACACACGCACACCCCCAAGTTAGTTCAGCACACTGGTGAAATTCCTTGCATGTAGAAAGGAAGAGCACAGATTTGGAACGCAGACTTGGAAACTAGGCTTCCCGGTCTTTAAGAACATTTTCCACAACAGTATAGTATCTAATTTTGGTTGAGGACTGATAGGACCTCAACATACAGCCTAATGTAAGCATGCTTTCCTTTTTAACTTTACAATATAATACTTGGCATTGAAGTATAGTATTCTAATTAAATGATTTCAAGTGTGAAGATAATTCCACAGATTATTGTACTGTCTTTGTTTTAATTACAATTGGCTTCTGACTGGTCCTTTCAGATTTAAGTATCAGTGCATTATGAGATTATCATTACTAGGAAGGTTAAATCATTTCCATTTTTAATGAATCTGGTACATCCATTATCTAGACATAAGTGAAAGAACAGATGCTACTACTAATTTGGGCTAATCTGGATGCTTTTGTAATAGTTGAAGATTTCTTTACCAAACAGAAAAGATGTAATAAACCTCAATGTACTTTAAAGAATTTTGGCAAGGAAAGAGCTAAAGACCACCTTCTTATAGAAGTTCTAGTTGTAGAAAAGAACCTTTGACAGAAAAATCATGAAGTCAGTAGGTGGAAGAATAAGTGAGAAGCTCCTAGAGCTATCTGAGAAACTATAGGAACTAATCAATGAAATTAACTGGGCTGAAGTTTCAAATGCAAGTATTTGAATAGAAGATAATACAACGTTTCCTTAGGTTAGAGATGAAAACTGTTTGGAATTTGAAGCTCAAGAAAGAGAAAAAAGAATTTTCAATGAGCTTGAAATGTCACTGGATGAATAATCATCAGAAAAAAGATGACAAGAAACTGATAAACAAATAAACTACATCCTGAAGGCTAGAAATGCCCAAAATGAATTACTGGACCTGGAAAAGGAAATTAAAAAAAACCATGAAGTTTTTCAGTTTTGACACATAAACAAAAGCAGAGTAACTAGTTACAGCTTGCCAGCTGCTGTACTTCATTAACAATGTTCATGTTTTTTGCCCCTCTTCCATTAAAAGATAAATTTCTTCGAAATACCTTACATTTACCACAGTGTAAATGTGAGTTACCATGGAGCATCTGACAGGGAATGACTTGCTCCTTTGCAGCAAATTGCTTACCTGTTCAACCTCTATTCATATTCACCTCTGCAGCCATTTAAAACAAGGTGAACAAGGAAAGAAATGACACTATTACATAAGAAAGATGACTTCAGGGTCAGAGGTTAAACTAGGATATAGCTCTAATGCTAAACAAACATATATCCACTTTTAAAAAATAAGTACGATGTTAGTGACATAATGATATTGTCAATAGTAGGGGTCTGTAGTAATGCAATAAGGATTTTCAGTTTCAAAACCTACTGAAGCAAGAGTTAAGCATGAGTGAAAAGCAATAGCTCAGCATAAATGAGAGAATCAGGGGTATTAACTGCTAGAGCTAAGACTTGTGGTGTATCAAGGGTTGTAGTGTATACAGGCTTCACCTGTACCAGGCTGCAAGAATAAACCCACAAATCACACATTCCTTGGGTTATTTGCTGGCACTGGGAGTAGGAACTACAAATAGACAGCAGTAAACAATATAATCATATGGTCAATATGATGTCGTCTTCTAATTACTGACATAGGGTGATACATTTCAATGAATGAAATAACAAATTGGAACATGTAGTGGGACCATATAATCAGACATTTAGGAGCGGCTTGAGGAAGGCTGCTGCTACCAATGTACCTGAAGAAGTGATCAGGGGAAGCCTGGACATACTATCTGATCACGGAAAGGATAATAATGCCTAATGGCCCAAAGCAATACAGGTGTGAAAAGGCACATAATGGCTATGAAAGACCACCAAAAAAATAAAAATCAATGTTTTCTAATTATCTCAGGAAGGTAGATAGTAGGGAAGGAGGATTAGTGAAAAACCAACCAAGCAAAACCCCCCAGTATTGGCAAAATGTTGTGAAAGGGTGGCATAGACTCACAGGAAACATCTCTAGTTTTCTTCCTTTCCTGTCCCTTCCTTCTTTCCCCTTCTGTTAAGACCTGCTTATCTATGTATCAGCCGAAGAAGACAACTCTTTAACAATCTTCATGTAAGACAGTAGTTGTGAATAATTTCAGGATTTATGTTAGAAAGCTTCCTAACATCAGAGGTGTCTTTGAACGGTCTCCATGAAGAAAAGATGGAGATAAGAAGATACTGTTGTTGTGAAATGCAACTTGATATTCTTCTGAATAATAAACAGTGGCAGAAACCAAGATACAATTATCTTGGTTTGTCTTAATTTTTTTTTTTTTTTTTTTGCTATAGTTGTTTTGGAAGTATTAGACTAGTTGCCTACCAATAAACATATGAAGTACCACCCTTCTCTAACACCTCTCCAAAGCCCATTAGAGAATGGCTTTATAGAATTTTTAAAAAACATTTCCACCATTAGATATTAAGTTTATTCAAACAGAATCTATTTGTTGTGAGGAAATAAACAGGGATAGGAAATCATTGTTAGGTTTTGGCAACTATATTGATAAAAAGCAAAATTCAAAATTTTATGTGATAAACAACTGGACAGAATGTAAACAACGTTCTCTCAAAAATTTAATATCAATCTGAAAGACGACAATTTTATTCAAAATAAAATGTGACATAATTTTACAGCATGTAAGTTTAAAAGAAACTTATCTTCAACTGCTGCATTAATGAATCCATATGGATATAAATAATCTGATTTAATCACATTTGTCATTTCCAGTTAACAGTTTAGCAATTACAAGCAAATACAAGTTACTAAGCAAGAGTCATTTTTTGTCCTGGTCTGAATGTTGAGCCAACTTGTCCTTTCCTCTTCTTGGGATTCTGAAAATTATCATACCTGGAAACAGAAAAAGATATTAGCAAATTCTTATGAAATGCCTTTGTTTGCATATGCCTCTTCAGATATACATTAATGCAACACAGAATGACAGATGTTTACTGTTACGACAGTGTATTTTTATGGAAATAAAGAGTGCATGTCTCCTCAGACCTGGAGGAGTTTTCATCCACAAACCTAACTCAGAGAGCTCCTGCCCTGCTTCCTCTTTTTTTTTATTTTTTATTTTTACTTTTTGGGGTTGGGGGGGAAAGGTGGGACAAGGAACAGAAGTGGACAGGTAGTATAGACTCCTGGGAAGCATCTCTCGTTCTCCTCCTTTCCTGTCCCTTCCTTCTCTCTTCCCCTGCCGTAAGACATGCTTATCTATGTGTCAGCTGAGGAAGACAACTCCTGACAATCTTCATGTCAGAAGAACCCACTGGTGAGATCACAGAATATCCCAATGGCAGTTTCCAGCTTTTTCACTGCAGTCTTTTCCAAGTCTAAGGAGACACATTCTCCTTTTCTGCAGATTACTGCCTTTTCCCAAACACAGCAGCTACAAAGACCACTTCGGAGAGTCAAACCCCAGCAATCTGAAAATATGAGGGGCTACTACTCAGTGGGAGCAGGAAGGACCTAGCTCTAAGACTCAGAGAATCGACGCCTCTTTGTACTGGTATAGCTCTGAACATAATACAAGGGTTTTCTGGTCTGTGATTAAAATATCTAGGTCCTACATTAAACAATAAAAGACAATGCACTGGTAAAATACTTTGTATGTAATTTAATATTTCTGAAAAAAATTGCTGTCAGAAGCTATTCAACTCTGCCATTCCCCACATTCAATAACTATTGTGTTTCTGATGAATAAGAAATGTGAAAAGACCGAATCTCCACTGAATACATAATTAAAAAAAATAATTTAATACTTACAGATCAGCAAAATTCTTCCAGTCATCTTGGCTAATAGATGGTCTTATACCCTCAAGTGCAGTCATCAGATGGGACTGGGTAATAATTAAAGTGTTCTTGGCAAGCACCGACTGATTAAGGGTGCTGTCCTCCTTGAAAACAGAGCCATGAAGAGACAATGAAAAATTACCACAGAAACAAAAACATAGTGCCATGAATATCAGTAACTCTGGAACTTCCTCATTACATGTACAGACAAATGTATTATAAATACAATCACAACTCCCCCGCCCCCCTCCATATTAATAACACAGAAATAACTACTTAGTTATATGAATGTTAACATCTGGCTTCTCTCCTCAAACTAGGTATCATTTATCTTTGCTATTTTTGTTTCATTATATTTAATATAATTGCAGAAATTATTTATTGAAATATCAAGAAGTATGGGAAAACAATAGAAAAGTGTTAAGACTAAATCGTTGAAAAAACTGCCATACTCCATTCTTGCTTCTGTAATTGGCTTTGATAGCATTGATTTCTGTCCTCAGGTGCTCTGTTTGGTGCTCCTGGTTATTTTCCAGGGAGTCTTCTTGAGAAGCTGTTCCAAGCATGGAAGGTTGTGATGATGCTGTGTCTCTCTGAGTCACGCTGGTAAAATCGTGAGTTATGGAGTTTGGTCCAGACAAACACAAAGAGCTCTAAATTGACCACAAGGAGAAATACATTAACTCACTATGGATCCAAAAGGGCAACTCCACCATTAAGATTTAGCCTACAAATTTAATTCAGTATAAGCTTGCCCACACCGGCAAAAAGAGTACTTTCTCTTAAAAATGTATCACATACACAACTCTTTGAACAGAAAGTTTAGGTTAATTTGCCATGGTGTTTGGGGAAAAGTACAAATTTGAAAATGAAGTGTTTCAACTGTAGAAAAGGTCTAAATATTTTTGCAATGGCCTATCTCAAAAAGAATAAAGGTCTACAAAGTTCACTGTTGTATTTACATATGAAAATCAGTGGTTCTGAAATCTGGGCAAGTTTATGTAGTTAGCTTTGGAGTGACTCATAATTTAAACATTCATCGCCTCCAAATTCTCTGTGCACTTGATAAGTGTGAACTTTCAAGTTCAACAACTTTAAGAGATCAAAGTCCTTGTAGCCTTGCTGAAAAACCTTCACAGTTAGAGGAGAATTGAAGTCTCTAAAGGTACATTAATGGAACACTATCATCTATAATGCAAGATAAAACATACAAAAGCACGTTGGCAGTCAGTAATTAGTTCCCCAATGTCAAGATAAGTTATTTTTGTCTTTAAGAATCAATGCAAGACAGTTTTGAAAACAAGAGTCTAACAACTTTGATAACTAACCTGTAATAGCAATTCTACAACAGATCGTGAAAATGAATGTCCCATGGATCACATGCAAACTCTGAAGTCATCTGTTGACCATAAAGAGCTCAGAGGCAGCATATTCCATTTTGCTTACCGGGCAGCCAAGCGAGACGAGCTGGCCAGCTGATCACCATGCAGGTTCTGGGTAGCCAACCAGCACATCCCTATCTGCAAGCTAGCCAGAGATCGTGCTTCTTTCTGTGCAATGAGATACTACAACAATAGGAATTCTGCTTCTTAAGAGTAACGATGGAAGCTAGGGTTTACTTCTGTTGTTTACACAATCCCATGGTCAGATTATTCCATTAATGCACACTCTACTGGAAACTGAAAAATGTTTGTTGATTCTTAAGATTATGACTTAATTCTTGAAAGCTGGATGGTCATTACTTAGTAATAAAACTAAGATTAAAAAAAACCCAAAGCTACCAAAAAGTCAAAAACTGTTTTAGTATTAAACTTTGGAAGGCAACAAGCCATTAGGCCAGACAGTAAGATCTAGTATGAATGCAGTTTGCTTGATTATAAGGTATTAAGCAGTATTTTGCGGTTTTGATTTTAAAGTCCTGCAAAGTTGCAGAGAAGTCCATATTGTGTCAGATCACATCCTTCCATCTTCTTCCCCATCATGGACTACAAGGTATAGGCTGAAGACAGTTTGAAGGACAAAGCAGACATCACTGTATTTATAAAACCATACCATTTGCCTAGTTCAGTTTTTTTGCTTCACAGCTGCTAATACTTAGAAAATTCAAAATATTAAGTGAGTAATTTACCAGTTCTGAAGGAGTTCCATTTCCCAGCTCTGATTCATAAGAGCTTCCAAAATAAAGACGATACATGTTGGACCTTGGATCTTCAGGAAGCAAGTCAGACATGTCTAAAGAAATAAGAGATTGCTCTAGCCCTCCTTCTCCATCTATTGCCGAATCATCTGAGCCACTGCTGTGGTTTAGAAAAACCATGGAAGAGAGACTGAAGTCACTATCAGAACTAGAACCAAAATCCTGTGACAAAGAACAGAACATTAGAAGTGTTAACTCCTAATTAATTGCAGTCTGAAATACATTACAAAAATACATATAGAGTGCAAATGAAAGTATTGATTTACATTTGATTTAGTAATCTGTCTTTCTCTGGGAGTATATTTCCAAATATTTTGCTAAGAAAATCCAATGCCTTTAAGCAGAACTTTCTGTCTTCATGCTAGAAAAATAATTTGAGGAGGTAATCTTAAGGTTTTACTTGTTTGCTTTGAGCTGTCTCACTCACTGAGTAACAGCAAGTGTTGGGAAACTTCATGTACATTTTCTGTTGTAGAGCTGTATCACTTCTGTCTCAACCATTCCCTCCACGCAGTGTAAAGTGCTCTAGGAGATTGTGGTGAGTCTACTTTTACAGTGCCTAATTAACTGTACTCATCTTTAGACATAGTCAACACATTTTAAGTGGTAATGTAGAAATCACAGTTGTTGCTTTAGACTGGTGTCTGCAAACCTTTTTGATTGTACACCCCTATCAGTAAAAAAAACTGTGAGCACACTCCACCAAATACATGCATATTTATTTATTTATATATAGGTACTATTGAAGTTCTAATATTTTCTTCCTGCACCTCAATGGATTGTCTTGTGCACCCCCTGGGGTGGGTGCACACCACTCCGGACCACTGCTTTAGACAATGGCCTCCTCTAAGGACAGATAATCATCAGGTATCCTTACAACTACTTAATTACTGATGCTACAAGTGAAGGGATTGTTAGGGAAGATATGCTGGAGATCCCTCCCAGTTCTAACAGTTGCATCCTCAGAGCCGCATCCCTTGGTAACAGCTGGGACAAAAAGAACGCAAGAGGTCTCCTTGCTTTTGCACCCCTGACCCAACCCCCTCCCTTGACCTCCAAGTAGTGGAAGCCATGCCTGCCCCTTTCCAGCTAGAACCAGAAGACAGGCATTAAAAATGTGAGGAGACGTGGCTGAACAGAGGCTAAAAGAGGAAAGGACCTGTCAGTCACATAAAGGGTATAAACCAAGGGTGGGATCCTGTACCTTGGAAGCGCCAAGTACTAGCGGGTGCTTGGAAGATGAGCCAGAGCAGGCCACTTCAGATATCACCATCCTCTCACCACTTCTCTCCTGACCTCAGATCAAACTCAATCTGTTGGAACAACTCCACAAAACCCACCCAAAATGTGCCACTCAAAACTGAATCTGCTAGCTGCTCCTAAGAAACTCTGAGTTGGATCCCTCCTATTGGTCTGTCAGTCATTCCTCATAACAACGATAAACAGATTTGGCTTACATAAATCTATTTAACATTAAACACCTATCATAAAATGAAAAAAATGTGTGTTTAAGAAGTATTTAATCTGTTACATTATTCTTGTATTTTTCTGCAACATACTAAGATTTTAAGCCTCTGTATACAAATATAGGAAAAGTAAATCTTATTAGACATCATTTTGCTAAAAAAACACAGATAAAATTAACCCTTTCAAACATACCAACATCAAAATAAAAAGAGGAGAGACTTCTTTTATATTAGTTTTATTTACCTGTGTTAAACCTGAACCTAAATTAGTATGGATTGCCTCTAACTGGGCATTGTACAATAAAGCTTTTAGGTCAGCCCCTGTGAACCGTTCTGTTTTTGCTGCCAAATCCTGAAAGTCCACATCGTTTGCCAAGGACAGAGAATGACTGAGAGCTTTTAAGATTTCATAGCGTGAATTCTGTAAAAAGGGAGAAAAAAAAATGTCAGTAAAGCAACCTGTTATTTTCCTTGTCCTGTTTGCTAGATAGTGGTTTGGCCCTGTCACAAGCAACTTCCTATCTGAGGGAGGAAGGATCTTTTTTAAAGAAGATACTACCCTAATAATAGTGCCTATAGGACATAACTGTACAGCAATCAATCTTTAAAATATAGGCATACTTTTTGTTACATTTTCTTGAAGAGTCTAAGAGAAACTGTACCAGATGCAGTATACAGAGAAATATATTTCTCTAAATATCCAGTTAGTATCTGTGATTTTTATATATGAAATATATAAAAATATGAAGGTGAACTCTGCTACTCATATGTCCTTTTGCAAAGAGAAGTATGACAAAAGTGAAAAACTTCTGTTTACCTGAGTGATCATGTTCTAAATCAGAAGTTTACAAAAAAAAAAAAAAAAAAAAGAAAAAAAAAAAAGGAAATGAGTATATCTGTGTTCTTAAGGCATAGGATCATCTTCTTCATCATTGAAATGATGTGGTATTTGTTAAATCTGCCAACTAATCTGAAAATGAACAGCACTAATTTTTTCTCATAAAATGGGGAATCAAAGACATACACTGTACAGCCTCAAAGGCCTGATCCAAACTCCACTAAAATCAATGGGAATCATTCCTTTCCTAACTAGTGACACATCTGACTTAAAAAGAGCTTGAATATTCCAAATTAAATGTGGGTAAAGAAGAGTTTGGAATAAAACTGCTCTGAAAACTTCAGATAATTCAAGAGTTGGTTTACGAATGACTACGGTTCATCACTTCAAGCAAATGGCAGATCCACTACACCCAATTCAGAGAAAGACGCAGAACATGATAAACACTACCCTGCATCCAATTTCTTTCTGCAGACTAGCTTCCTTTTTTAATTTTTTTTTAAAAATCAGCTATATCCACAGGAACATGATTTGATCCTGAAGACTGTGGTAAACAGCCTTGTCTTTCCCCAGTTTTATGTGACACATAGACACTAAAATCAGTGAATTTATACTGTTGTATAACTGGAGCTGGGCAATCAAGTCCACTTTGTTCAGGTTTGAAATGCCGCTAAATATACAGAAAAGGAGAAAAAAACCCATTAGTTTGATTTTTTTCCTTGCCTCTCATGTAAAATATTTTGTTTCCTCACCTGATCAGGAGGTGGGCAGTACAAGCACTTATCCAGTCGACCTGGCCTTAACAACGCAGGGTCAATCAAATCTGGGCGACTAGTAGCAGCTAGCACATAAACCCCTTAGAAAAGTGCAGAAAAATATCATTAACATCTGCTAAACTTTTGCATAAAAGGAGCACACAGATTAATTATTACCTTGTAATTCTTCCACACCATCTAACTGAGTCAACAGTTGGTTAACCACTCGGTCTGTAACTCCTGTGTTGTCATGACCTCGGCGAGGAGCAATAGAATCAAACTCATCAAAAAAAACGATACAAGGCTTAGCTGCCTGAGCTCTAAAAGGAAAAAAAAAAGGCAATACTTAAATTCTGTTTAAGTTTGGGTCACAGGTAAAACTGCTTAGAAATATTAAAGATAATTGCTTTTTGCTTCAGAGAACAGTTATCTTTAACGTGAGAACAGAAAATCTGTTTTCTGTAGAAATTAAGAGATTCTGAAGAATTAGATTGCAATGGAATCACTGCTCGTTTTTATGACATACCTTGCACTCACTTTGTAATTTCTGAAGTACTCAACTGTTGTGTTAATATACATGAAAGCTGTAAAATCCAATCACTGCAGATGAGGTCTTGGCTTATGTACATCTAACACAAAGACTGCCTACACTGTAACTACACGAGAAGCAAAGGCTATGTAGGATATGTTTACATTAGTGAGCACTGAGGGTGAGTAAGGGCAGATTTGTAAAAACAAAACAACTGGCACCGAGGACCTCAGTACCAAGTCTAGTATGATCCTATGTACTGAGTGTTCATTACTAGTTGGACCACACTCGACTATCTCCTGGAATCATCTGAAAGGAATTCAGCATGTGTTTTCCAAGACAGTTCTGTGATGTGAACCAACGCACTGTAAATGGAGAGAACTGGGAGTTTGGCTTCAAAAGTGCACTCCTGATCTTAAATAATGATGGTCAAGTTGAACTTGCCAAGATCTGAACATCTGGTTCGGCACAACTAATTATTTCAGATGCTTTTGTGATCTGATGCCATGTCTCTCCTAGGAAAACGAAATTATTTCTTGGAGCTTAACCAATAAAATTCATTTTAGCATCACAAATCCTTACAAAGCCGACCTGTTAAAGATATCTCGAACTGCTTGCTCACTTGCTCCAATGTATTTGCTGAGCAGCTCTGGTCCCTAAAAAAAAATCAGAAAAGAACATTCATGGTATGTTTCTTAGTTTTAACGTGTAATTCAACATCAGCATAGATTTCATATACTAGAGTGAATTTTCTTGTAACCAAGGAAGTGGCATCTCTGAACAGAAGAGCCGAGGGGTCTAGATAAGCCAAAATAATCTTTTAAGCATTCCAACTTATTTTAAAGTAATAATTTCCATTTTTCTACTATAACAGAACACGTGTTACACTATCACAAGGCAACGGCTCACACTGTATTTTGAAAATACGTTTAAAATGCATTGTTCTTCTTCATTGTCCAGGGGAACCAAAATCCAGGATCTTTTTATAAAAAAATGGGAAACTAAGAACATCTAATTAAATTTTATAATTCTGCCTAATGAATAATAATACAAAAAATCTGAGTAATAAAACTGTGCAGTTCCAGAAGTCAGATGGTGGGATACCCAGAGACACAGCAAATTTTAAATGCTAATTTCTTTCTTTGGTATTTTGCCCTCAGAAGCACATACTCACAGGTATTATGTTAAGCTATTTCATTCAGTTAATAAAATGAATCAGTTAATCTTCAAAATCTTGCTACCTTGATGCTGATGAAATTCATTCCACTCTCCCGAGCAACTACTCCTGCTAACAGTGTTTTTCCTGTTCCAGGTGCTCCATACAGCAAGACTCCTGATCTCTGTCGTATGGGTAGGTTTGCAAATAATTCTGGATACTGGAAAAGAGTTTCAACAAGACATATTCTAAAATATGTAATTATTCTGCAGTGTACTGTAACATCACTGATTTTTAGATTTTTATCTAAACATTTAGATTTTTATCTAAACAGAACGTGTCTAATTTCTTTTATCCACATCATTATCACAAGAGCTCATCTGGACTGTTGTTAAGTTTACCTGGGGCTGACGTGAGTTCCTAGGCTTCATAGGTACTTAAAATACAAACAAGTGGCATTTTCTACCAAGAGGAAACAGGACAGAATAGGGATGCACTAGAGCTTTATAATGTACATATTGGTACTTCTAAATTCCTATTTTAATCACTGACTGATATGATTAAATTATATAAGTATACAGTAAAAGATTCTGTCCATTATACAGAAAACTGTTCAGTCATTCCTCTGAAGACTGAAATAGATGGCTCATCTCAATGCTGGAAGTTTTAAGCAAGGCAGAAATGCCAAAGTAAAATAAAAGGGAATTGATGGATTGGCATTCATCCAAGAGAGAGTACTCCGCTAACAAAAGCGCTGCAGAAGACAGCTGGAAATGTTATCTTTACAGAGCCTAATCACAAACCCTGCAACAGATAGTGTAGCAAAGATAATGTTAGCAATACTGCAATATTCTAGAGCAACACTTGATCTGTAGAAAAGCACAAGCCGTTGCCTTTTGTATTTGGAAGAGGGAAGGGGAAGGAGAAAGAGTTTTCCAGTAGCTGAAGACAGTTGAAGACTGGGAAGCTACAAAAGTAGCTTAAAATCATACCTGTCGTCTTTCTGTCAAATACCGTGTCACACCTTAAAAATCATTCTTCCCCTACTAACTTTATGTACAAAATTCAGGTAAATAATTTAAAAGAACTGGGTACCTTTGCAGGTAACATGATGGTATCCATGAGTATTTGCTTCACATCTTTTAAGCCACCAATCCTGTCCCAGCCAATATCCTTAGGTTTATGAAGGTTAACGTTTCTCAGAGCTAATGGAGTAAAATCTTTTAGAGCTTTCTGAAAATCCATAGTTGACAGATTCAATTCTGCTTTAAAAAAAAAAAAAAAGTCCTGAACAAAAAAAAGAACACACAGCCTACCAGTAACAAATTCCTCACAATATGTAACAATTAAATAAATTTTAAACATAGAATCATAAAAACTGGCTTTTTATTTCTGTGTTACTCCACAGGTTCTGGATTACAGAAGTAAGACTATGAAATAAGAGATTTTGTTGTCAACATACCACCATTTTGAAATGTATTCTGGTTGGAAACACAGGCATGAATGGCACGATCAACAAGCATAGTAAAATCTCTAGCAACAAAACCTTCCGTTTCCTTTGCAATACTTTGGAGGTCAAGATTAGAGAACTTCTTTAAATCAGAATTCAGTTTCTTTTTTATTGTGGAATACAGCATTTCACATCTTTGCTTCTGAAAAATAGAATTGTGCAGCAAGTGTATATTAAGTTTACTATTTGTATGGATTTCAGAAAGTCAAAAAGTAAATACATACAAGTTACTGAAATTTCCTTAAATATTTACATGTCACCAAACCTTCGAATAACAAAATCTGAGCAGACATGAATATAAACAAAAGTTAATTCTTCAGGTGAATTTCAATAAATTCACCAGTTTAACAACTTTAAATGTTTACCTTGCCACAGCTATCTCAAATCCAACAATAACAATGAAACAACCCTCCACGCCCCCCCCGATTATACTGTTTTACACCCATTTTTTCTGTTTCACAGGAAAAGGAACACCTTTCATTTTGCTGATACGAGTAGAATATATTTGAGATTAAATATATTGCATTAGATAAAAATACATCAGATAATTTGGTATCTCTTGAGATCCTGACTTTTCCAGTGATGTCTCATCCTTATTCATGTACTAGTATTAAAAATGATAAAGGCAGTGGGAGAAAGCTACATTGTATCTAACGCAGAATCCCCTCCTCATTGGCCTTTAATTGCTAGCCTGTGACAGAAGACAAGCAGGCAGGAACAACTTGTGTTAAATACAAATGAGTTGCCAAGTCTCCGTCATGCCATTAACGCAGGCACAGGTACAAAGTGCTGCTTTCTCCTGCAGTGAAGTTATACTGGTTATTCTTCCCTCTGTCCTTTTTACTTTTCAAAATGGACTATATTCAAAAGTAGAGGGATATAATTAATATAGAAAACCAAACCAAAACCTTCCCATAAAATTAACATTTAGTATCAGTAACATTTTTAAAATACATGTTCTAGGGACATACTTACTCCTCTGAGCAGTGAAAAAACACATTTAGGTTTAATGTAATTTATCTAACTGTAGTGACTTATATGGTTTTTTAAAGCTGCTCCTCTAGAATCCCCTTACAGTTAACAAGGAAACATGCATATTTCACCTATGTTAGACAACCTGACTTGTTTTACGTTGAACTGAAACGTCCTCTGAATACATCCTTCTCTCGCCACTGAAGATAAGGAGAGTGGGGCCAACTGGGAGTTTTCACTGGATTCCTTTTGTTTTTTAAAAACTTTATAATGACAGATGTAAGTTCTGAGGTATTTAAGCATCATGAAAGAACAGATTTTTTTTCTCATCTTCAGGTGTAACCTACTATTTTTGCAGCTGTTCCAGTATTGTATTTGACACTGCAGGGAAGGCAGACAACACCAAATAAATAAATACCTGAATTTACCTGATCTGGAGATCGGATACATTTGAAGCACTGAAATATGTGAGTTCCTTGAGCTGAAACCAGGGAAGGATGTAGGGAATGTTCAGAGTGACTTGTGGCAATTAATGCAATCAAACTCCCCATGGAAATAACTTCTTTTATCAGATCTTTCAAAACTAAACACATAAGACATTGCTCCATGAATTGCAAAATAACAAAAGATTCTGCACTTTATAATAGACATTTCTACTGTACTGGAGAGCAGCATTAGGGCACACAAAATGTAACATCTTATTATATATTTGTTTTATTCCCATATTTACAGGCTTTTTTTAAAATTAAAAAAAAAAAAGATGTATAGTTTTTTTTTCTAGGACAGTACATTCCATTAATAAAATGCCATCAGAAGTGCTCTTTAAAAGCTAAATTTGTAACATCACTGATGATGTCTACCACAGGATATTATATGTGATTTTTTTTTATGCACTATGATCCCTGTTCTAGAAATATTATTCCCTCCATGCGAACAAAAAAGGGAAAGTTGTAAGAATAAAAATAGATGCTAAGCCTAGAAAATAAGCAATCTAGGAAAAAATAACATATGAAAGTCAAAGAAATTATGGACGCAGGGTAGATCTTCAAGGAATAATCTTTAAAACTCTAAACCTCTGTTGTATGCATTATACCTGTAAATAAAGTAATAAGAAACACAAACAATTCTGCAAGTAACGTAAGGGCACATTTTTAAAAAAGAATGATGGTAAGATTTTCTGAACTTCAAAAGTAATAAAAAATTATGCTAACTCCCTCAAATTGAGCTAAGAAATGGAAGGTATTTTTTGCTATGGCTTGAATTTTACATGAACAGAGTTGAATACAGCTAAAAAATAAAGATATTAATCTTGATCATTTAATTTTATTTTGCAACTTAGCACTGCCTAGATTTTAGGGAATAAAAAGGAACCGTATACAGGATGTCAAACTACAATTGATAATCTTATTTTTAAAATCTGTGGATTGTTACATTGTAAAATAAAATAGAAATTCTACAAAGCATACCAAGTAGGATGATAACGAAGTTAGTATTCAGCTAAAAGAAGTTGGTTCTAAACATCAATAAGCATCAAATGTATGTATCTCTATAATTATAAATAATAATTATGGAAAACAGGATCAACTTTAATGTATGTAAATTATAATATTGATCTTATCGATAATTATCAGCTAAAGATTCATCTGTAATTTGTAAGAAATTGCAACATATTTGAGTGCATGAACAACATATAAAGGAACTGAGAAGCCTCTGCCACTGGCGGTGGTACTGACAAGAGGCATTGCCATCAGCAGCGGTGGTGTACATATAATTGGCAATGACTACTCCAAGCTCCAGAGTGGACTATTTTGATTTAGCTAGTGGTCCACAAATGGTCTACATACCATAATTTGTGAATCCCTACCATGGAATACCACATGGTCCAGAGACAATAATGATACAGACAGAATTGTCCAGGTAGGACAGTACAATTCACGTGCAAGAAATTCTAAGTTGCATTATATTTTTTTCCAGACACAGGTAGCACAATATTACCATAAGCAAGTCTATCGCTTTGAACAGTTTCAGGGCTGTTCTCATGCTCTGGTGTAGAAGGTACTCCAACAATGTGATCAAGATCATCCATCAAAAGAATGGATGGTTGTCTCCATGCTGCCTCTAAAAAAGCTTCTTCCACATTTTTCCTTATATTTACTAATCTTTTTCCTAAAACAGAAATACAATTTTAATGACAAAACATATCAGGAAAAAAATCATCAGACGGACTACATCTTGCTGATGTAATACTACAATGTTTTGGTTCGTGTAGCTTAACTTTACTCCTATAAATCCAGGTACCAAGATTAAACCAGAGTCAACAGTCAGTAAAGAAAAATGTCCACATCTTCTATCAAAAAAGTACTAGAAGTATCCACCTGTCCTAAAATGAAATTAATCATCTTTCACTAACCACTATACAGGTCTAATTTCTAGACAGTTAAAAACAGAGCAGTATCAGCAGCACTCTAAATTAGCTACAAAGAGTCCTGCAGTTGGAAGAATTTTTCAGAGTGAAGGACCTAGCTCTTTATCAATCTTTCCCTTTTTCTCTGGAGCAAGGAGCTTAGTAGCGACTTAAGCAAAAAGAGTACAGCCATGCAATAGAAGGGCTCTGTAAGAAAACAGTTGAGTATTCTCTGCCTCTGTAACACCAAGACTATTTGGGAAAGCCAGTGAATGAAAGAGAAAAAAAAGCCTTTTTTGTCCTCTTCCATCTTTAGTGCAAAATACTTATTTTGAACTCACAAAACGTAAGGATTCATCTCATCATCATCATCTATAATCATGAGTGTTAGATTGTATTGTATTGCCAACATACACTAGGCTAGTAAATATGCCATCATAAATCAGGTTTCAGCTGGTTGTTTGATCCTTCTTTGGTGCCTGTGTCATCCTTTCACTAAGTAATACAGGTATCCTTTAACACTTATGATTTGTTAACGTAACATTTGTTCTAGTTAGCACAGCTGAAAAATCACAAAGTTCAACTTGCAACTTCTTCCTATTTTGTAACAATTAGAAATAAGCTTACGGCAGCTGTATTTTCATCAGACTATTAAAGATGCTCATTGCGGGGCATCAAATATCCTTGCAAAAGCAGTAATAATACTAGAAAAATTATTCAGACTGAATATAGTAACTTCATAATGGTGTTTCTTCATCATACAGCAAACATTTGAGATTTTAAAAAAAATTATCGTACCTCTTAAAGCTTTACAATCAATTACTTCTACATGAGCATCCAGTCTATCAAATGCTTCTTTGCAGATGGCCTTTGCTAATGTTGACTTTCCACTTCCCTACAAAAATAAATGTGAGCTAATGTAAATTGACAGAACTATTTCCTTCTGTTTCTGTGGAGTTTTTGCACAGTATACACCAGTTAACAAGCTGGGAAAGCTCTACACACACTGATTTTATTCCTCACCACAAGTATATACGTATTCTGTCTTTATATCACTTGGTAGAGACCAAAGCCCTAGAGTGAAACCAAGTATAAAGAAATTCAGAGTGGATACATCCACTACAAACAGTGTTCTGATTCCACTGAGTTCAGTGTTAAAACATCTGTTAGTTTCAGTGGAATAGGGTATTAAATGGATCACCATAAGAGGCAACAGGAAAATAAGAGTATCAACTCCACTGCCATTTTATGTTATAACACAGGAGAAAATACTGTATTCTTATTTTCTTTCAGAGACAAGGCGTGTTTATTATACTATAAACACAAAGCAGATTCATCCCTTAAGGGAACAAATTGAAATTGCATTGGTAGCAATCTTTAAAACTTACATTATGTATCTATTTTATATATATACACACACACGAAATATGAATACATATTGATGAAGTGTGCATATAATGTGTATACGTATATATATAATATAATGTTTTACTGAATTAACTCTGTTCAGTTAGCTGCTCTTTTTTCAGCTTGCTCTTTAATTCTTTGGAATTCACATGGTATCAAAGAAAACTAACAAAAACAGTTTTGTAACTACAGAAAACAATCTAGGAGGGTTTGCAAGTAGAGAGTAGTAAAGTGTGTACCTTTCCTCCTGTGAGAAGCACCCCTCCACTTCGCAGTCCTACAGCAATAGTAGCCAGCTTTTGAGATAAAGGACGCCCCAGAAGACTGTGGCTTATGTGTTCAAAGGAAGATGTTCCTAATTTGTCCACTCCTCTGCAGAGCAAATAAAACATTAGATGTCCTAGCATCAGTACAAACGATGTAAATAGTAATAGCTTGCAGTAGGGTGAAGTTTCAATGCTGACACATTTCGACGTACTTCACCTTTTCAAGAAAAAGCTAAAGACAATTCAATTTGAAGATACAGCACCTTTATTTTGCCGTGGTGACACAGGGGACACAGACAGACATTGCAGAACACTCCCACAATGGAAGGGTTATCTAGTCATTCTACACCACCCTAGCATGAGGTAGGTCTCAGAAGATAGGCGTTAACCATATTTTGGGACTTCATCTATTTGAGTGTCTGAGTAACAACCTAGTAAGGAATGTAACAAATTGGTAAAACATGGAACATGCCCAGGTCAGAAAACTTCTCTGCCTTTTCAGAAAAGCAGCACATAGTGCATTTGAAGGCATCCTTATCCTTCACCGGTCCTAAATCTCTGTGACTTTTGACACAACAGTGCTCCGTTCAGGTCCACAAACAGCTATCAGTTTTGTATTTCAACTTTAAACAAAAAGTGTTGTTCCACGAGAAATGGAATGAACAAATGAACCCTGGTTTCTAATACCCCTACCCTTGGAACAGGCTTCCTAGAGAGGTGGTCAATGCCTCAAGCCTGTCAGTGTTTAAAAGGCGTTTGTACAATGCCTTTAATAACATGCTTTAACTTTTGATCAGCTCTGAAGTGGTCAGGCAGTTGGACTAGATCATCATTGTTGGTCCCTTCCAACTGAAATATTCTGTTCTACTCTATTCTACTCTACTCTTACCACATCCCATCCCTACCACACTACCCCTAGATCAGTTCCTATTCCCTCTTCAACATAATATACTCAGTTGCCTTTCACAACACGGAAAGCATACTACCACAATACTTCAAGTCTCTCGTGTCCCCTCTGCCCCATCCCTACCTCAAGTTTGTTACACAGTACCACTGTCTTCCCTTATACTTAGTTATTGGCTGGGAAAAAGCCAGCATTCTTATGGCTAGTTCCAGACTATACCACTGCCACCAGCCACCTCACAGGTTAACCAAGTAGCTGTTGAGCTTACATTGCGCTTTTTACAGGTGGAGACACAATTCTGAATTTCTCTCCTCTCTCTCCAGATGACAATTCTGATAAAACTATGAACTAAGTTTCTTTGAGACCCATACTATTAAATTTAGTTAAACAAGTAAACAGGTTTAAGTTACTGTGGGAAGAGGATTGACAGACAGACTGCAATATATCGTAAGTGTTGCTTCATTTGGAAACCCCAGCTAAAAACACCCTCCAACAACCCCAGTATTCCTTACTGCTACATAGAGGTCTGTTTCATACCACTTAGAAGCACAGCAAGAGTCACTGAACTATGAGTATTTCTTCTGAAACTTACGCAGTTCTGAGACCTCCCATCCTATTGTCAGACATGGTGAACTTTTCAGCACATGAGTACCTTTAGTGAAGTTTTCTGTTCACTTCAGTAAGACTATTCAGAGGACAAAACTAACCATCTACGTACACTAGAATAAGGTCTGAACCTGACACAAGCCAAAAGATCCAGAGGTTTTTTTAGATCTGGCTTAGTTTTCAAAAAATCTGCATTTCCACCAATATTCTTTTTTTTTAATTCCCATTCCCTCCCGTATTTTCTACTACGAAAATGTCTCACCCTAAATCGTTTAGTGTGTGGTAAGGAAGGTTCCTGTCTGTATCACACATAGGTGGCTGGCTGTCACCATCAGCTTTTCTAGTTAGAGGATGTAAAAGAACCTATAACAAAGGAAAGAGTCAGTACTTTACATTAAATATAACTACAGAAGAAGGGTATAGAAGTGACTAGCAATTTTTGGAATTATGTAAAGAAAATGTTGCATGTATGCTTTGTTGAAGCTCATTGCGCTTGAAAGAAAGATGCATTGGTAAAGTGGCATCGATACAACTATTTCCAAAATACAATCCAGTGTTTACAATGATGTAACAACCTGTGATGAGATGTTAGGCCAAGTGCCGTTTATACCAGACTATGCAGCCCATCATCTCTT
>NW_009212453.1:23493-34255 GCF_000690835.1 Fulmarus glacialis
ATTGTTTCCTGTGCCCTCCCCTGTTGTGCTGCATGAGCACTTGAGAGGCAAGATAATGAATCAGATCCAGAGTCTGATCTGGGTGAAAGTAACCTGACAAAACACCTGGCTTTTCCTGTGCCCTCCCCTGTTGTGCTGCATGAGCACTTGAGAGGCAAGATAATGAATCAGATCCAGAGTCTGATCTGGGTGAAAGTAACCTGACAAAACACCTGGCTTTTTTCACCCGCATGAATTTTTCAGTGTAGTTCACCAGGTAGCTAGTATGGAAAGCTGAGCAGGCAAACAGGGCTAACAGAGAGGTTCACAGATAACAACAGGCTAGTAGGAGATGCTGACACTGCTATTAAGAAATGCATTTCGCCCTTTCATCTTAGTACCAGTCACTAGCACAATTTATAGAAGTCTTCTTGTACTTCTCTACTACCAATAGAAATAAAGCTCTTGTTTTACTTTTTTTTTTAACAGGAATCCTAAATTTTACAGAAAAAAATCTATTCTAAAAGCCAAAACAGGACACTAAAATCACTTCTTAATTCTAAAATTTAACTGTATCAGTTTAAAAATGTAAAAATGTTATCCCACTCCTATAACCATAAACCTGGAGTCACGGGCACTGGTTCAACCAGAATTATTAATGGAAACAGTAATTCTAATATTAAATGGAAATATTTATTCTCCTGAGAAAGGAAAAGACTAAAGAAACATAAGCACAGAAACCATAAAAACGAGAAGGCAGTGTGAGCTTGGTAGGTTTGAATGGGGAATATGTCTCACCTTTGTCAGAACAAGCTACCGTTCCTGCCAGATACACTGTGAAGTGATTTTACAGTGGTTTAGGTATTAAGGGAAGGAACAACTAAGTATAAGGATAGTATGCTCCAACTTGGACAGTACTGACTCTCCTCTGCTCTAATTGATTTTTCTGAGAATTTAATATAGACTATGAAATTCAGTAACTAGTGTGGCATGCCTGGAATCTCATCAATGCTGAGGCTATAAAATAACATATAAAGAATGCAGATATTTAATTTAATGAACAGACTGACATTATTTATTTAAAAAGGGAAACCAAAATACTTCATATATAAAATGTAATATATTTTTAACTACATATAACAATTTAAATTACTTGATACCTGATACTATGTGATATTTACTTGTATATTAGTCTTTTGCAGCAAACCGGGACTCAGTATAAAAATATTCTCAGACTTATTTTCTTCAATGTGCGTAGGATGCACTACACTAAGGAAAAACTCCTCCATTCCTGTAAAAACCCAAGGAACAATTATTAAAATTCCAAATAAATTCAGTTTTTATTCCTCACAAGATGAAACAGATTAGTGTATTCTGAATTACTACAATATAACCCAAAATGAAAGAATTAAAAAAGTTAACAATTATTAAAGCATAATTCATGCTTACAGTTTCAGTGTAAAGAGATCTCTGTTACGTTAAATGGTGTATACAGAGATTAAATGGCATATTGCCTAAGGAAATTCCATAATGGACAGTT
This sequence comes from Fulmarus glacialis, assembly GCF_000690835.1. Lineage (NCBI taxonomy): Eukaryota > Metazoa > Chordata > Aves > Procellariiformes > Procellariidae > Fulmarus > Fulmarus glacialis. The sequence goes on from NW_009212453.1 coordinate 25,013, forward strand.
AAGACAGCTACAGCACAGGACAGTATATTCCTTACCTTCTTTAACAGACAGATGTATACAGTCTGTGCTTGCCATTATCCATGGGAGATCATCAGTAGCAGAATCCTGCAGCCAAGAACTGAAAGCAGATTTAACATCATCTTCACGTATATCTTTATGCTAAATAGGAAAAAAGAAAGAGGGAAATTAAACAAAACAGGGTGTTAGTAAGTAAAATTGTTTTCTTCCTATGCATGAGGCATTTGTTTCTCTTACGGTAGCAGAGAGATGGAAGACGATGTAACAGTTTTATTTATATAGAAAATAACATTTTGCCAACAAACACCATTTCTATCAACTGCTCTATGGAAAGCACCTGTCTAGTCCTTGCTACGGCAACAGTTTAATCTTCCACCAGCTCTAAAGATTTTATCTTTGGAACACTGATGTAAGGCCAAGGAAAAGCTTTTATTCTTCTTTTACTTATCTGTATTGCCAGATCCAAGAGCACTGCTCAGCTCCTGGGTTCGAAAGAGCACCCAAGATATGCACCAACATTGACCAGTGACTTATTTTGGGTGCTCATTACACCCCTCTCTTCCCTGTATACTCTGCTTCCTACACAAAGAAGCCTGGGCTCATCTAGATTAGGGGCACCCACCACAAACTTCAACAGGCAAAGAGATCAAACAACTTATCCCAGATCACTTAGATAAATGGAATAGGAAATGAAATTGAGTCTAGATCACGTATATCTTGGCTGAGTTCCTAATCACAGAAGCATAATTCCTGTCTAAAAAAGGGGGAATCAACTGAGATCGTGAAAGCAGTATTCAGAAAGGAAAATGAAAATTACTGTCATATTTCATTCTGTGTTTGTCTGGTTTGTTCCAAGAACTAAAAAAACTGCAACTGAATTAGAAAGAAGGGGAGAAATCTGCATTTAAAACATATAAAAGCACACATAATTACTTTCTACGATTTTACCAAATTACTGACAGAATACTCTTTTAACTCGAATAGGAAAAAAAAAATAATACTTCAGTTCAATCATTCCTCTGTAGGTAAGAAACCAAAATAGAATATCGGGGATAAAGAACAAACCATGCATAAGGCCTGCTATGATGGGAAGTGCTGTTTTTAAAGTTTTGAGGGGCAGCTAACATGGGAAATAATCAGTCCAGTGTCGCACAGAGACAAGCATATGATACATTATGAAGAAATACGTCATTCCAGAGCTATATCTGACAGACTGTAAGAACTGGTACAAAGTATGTTCTTACTGTCACAGATGCTCACTCAGAAGACTGGATATGTCTCACTTACAGAAAAACAGAGGGATTCAATGATATAAGTCTAGAACATTAAATCTTTAGCATGAGGGGAAAAAATATCAGCATTAAAAGGAAGTAAAAACCTAAACGGCACATAAAAAATTGTAATAATTTTACTGCAATTGTCTTTCTCAGGAAATCCACTCGGCACTGCAATGTTTGAGGAGTATAAGCATGTCTTCTCCCAGAAGACTTAAAACGGGTATTTCCTCTTTAACGCTATGATTCTTCTTCTTTTTTGTTTTTATTGTTATAGGACTAAATGTATACACTTGTAATTTGCTAGGCTGGAACCCGTATTAATGTACTGCAGGTGAGGGTCTGATACAAAATTATTATTGATTATTGTTGCTATTTTGACAGCAATTATTTATATTTGAGACCTAATTAAACAGAAAATGCATGTTTTCCTTACCAATGCCATTTCTTCTTCATGATGTCAACATCCTTTTTAATAAGAAAGACATCAGAAATTTTCACAATTTGAGAATAATGGAAGACTTTTTCATTTAAAAGGTACTATACAGCATTCCTCTAATAGCTTCAGGAAACTAAGAGTTAAAATTCAGAAGTTCTATTTCCTCCACCCATTGTGACCGCTGCCAATTCCTTTAAATAGGAGATTGTTACAGATAACACAACATGCCAAACTACTTGAAATATTTACCAAGTGCAAAACAAAATTCAATGGCTTCATGTTTACAGTATCATTGATCAAAATACAAAATAGTATTACCAGACAAGCCTTGTTTAAGTGGATCACAGCATCTTCTTAATTTAAATGACTTGCATAGTAAAAAGAAAAAGCAAGGAATTATTCAAAAAAGAAATTCCTTTGGAATGATGTCATACATGATAGACAACTTCCAAACTATCATCTAACAAATGAAAACAAACAAACATTGAAAAAACCCCAACCCTGACCAGAGCAACATTATCAGTTTCCCAATATACGAACAAATACATGACCAAGAATATCAACTCACTAAGTTCTGTTTGGGTTGCAGTCTAAGAGATACAGGAATTTTAGGAATAGATTCAACTGACTTAATTCGGACTGTTGAATGTATTTCGATACATAGTTTTTTTCTCAGACCATCTGGAATCTGAAATATTTAAAACAAAAGCAAAGAAAAAGGAAATATCAGAAAGTAAAACAGTTATTGCATATATAGTACAACATCAGTTTCTTCATCACTATAGAACCTCTACATTTGCTCATCGATCTGTTTATTGGTTGTAATCTGCAAGAGAATTAAGAAGGAAACCATAAAATGGATGGTGGTATCCAAATCTTGTTCTCTCATGCACACTTCTAATTGCCTTTTATCCTATTTGTGAAAGTGCTCACCGTAGCTGACCATCTACTAACTTCTTCAAATAAAACCCAAAAGGTTGAAAAAGAAGAATTAGGAGGAATTCTTAGAACGTTGTAAGAATACTTTTAGTATAGAAGAAAAACAACAACTCTCATTTGCTGATTAAAATTAATTTTACATGGGCAGGTAAATATAAATAGGCCATTATACAGATCAGAAATAAGCACATCTGCAGCACAGAGAGAGAAAATCCTATTTCCCTAAATTGTACTAGTCAGTTTACCCTTTTAAAAAGGAAACTACTTTTCAAATATTCTGTGTTATTTTAAACATATATCCAAATTGAAAACATCTCATAAATGTTTATTAAGTCTGACAGACTTTATGATTGCTGGTATTTGGAAAATTGTTACATCTCTCAAAAGATTTAGTGGTAAAGACCACTGCAGGCTCTTGCTCTCATTCTCAACAAAAAAAAAAGTGAATGGTGAGAAGTATATTATGTCAAAATAGTCAAATGGTGATTTGGAGTGCATTTTATCTATTTTTGTTAATCTCGTATGTGCTTCCAGGAAAGAAAGAACATAAGCAAGCTGTAGTTCTATCAGAACAAGCTGAAATATCAGTGTCTGCACATCGGGACTTGTGGCACCTTGCAAAATAGTATATATAAAAACTAAAATAGTTTAAATTATATAAAAGCTAGTTATTTGATATTATTTAAGATTTATTTTAAAGAGTATATAAAAGCACTTGCAAACATTATGTAGCACTAGGATATGTGATCCCATTACTTTGCAGTTTGATGACACCTAGAGTCCAAAGCACATTTTAAAGTGATAACTGATGAGAAGAATCTCATTATGCAGTACTGAATGTCTGTAAATAGATACTTTCACATTCTCCTGAGTACAGTGGCTACCAACAGATTTTGAAGAAAGCATGCATTCCCTCCAGAAACACCGAAGAGTTTTCCCCATTTGGTGCAAAAATGCTAAGAATGCAGAAACCCAGAGTACACTGTACATCTTGGAGGATGACAGTAAGTAACATAGTCCAGAATGTGCTGAGCAAAGCAGAGCTCTAGTAAATATTGTTTGATTCTAGTATACTCTACTTGAGAGCTTAAAACAAAGTCTATATCCCAAAAATGCATATTAATTAGCCAGTTCCACAATTATCCAATAGAAAATATTATCCAATAAAAAAAGTCCAAAAGATAGTGTGCTTAAACTGACCCAAACTCTTCCAACATGTAGGGCTTCCCCACTGTGGCCATACTCTATGACACTCTTTAGGTCTTCAAATCCGTTCCAAACGATTTGAACAACAGATCCCTCACTGGACGCTTGACTGCTATTAGAATGATTTTTGTCTTGCGTACTAGTCAAGTGCTTTTGCTTTTCAAATGGCAGATTTTGCTTTGCTTCTTGATGACGCTGTCTTGGGGAAAGCAGCTCATTTATTTTCCCATAAGATACTACAGGATTTGGATCCAAATCAATAAATTCTAAATTCCACGGAAAAACATGGATAGCATTGCATTTCAGAAATGCATGAGTGGCAGATGCATTCTGTACACTGGGAGGCTGGGACTGACATACTCTAAAAATGGAATCCATGTGAATTAAGTTCAGCAGCTTGTCTTTGAAGGTGCTCATTTCATCTTTATCACACAAAGTCTTTTGTTTCTGATCAGATGTATGAGAGAAAATGCTCCCTATGAAATTCCATATATTTGGGAGAACATTTGAGCCAAATGCCAAGTTTGCATCAGCCTTACTCTGTTCAGGGACTCCTGGCTTTAAGTAAGGTTGTTTGGCAAAAGGATCCTTTACTGTTTCTTCTTGCTCCGTGTTATTTTTCACAAAACTTTTGAGCAAGATATCACTTTCTTTGGAAGGTGTGCTGGTGGTATTTTCCTCAAGTTCGCGTGTTTTGGGAAGTACCAGGAGCTCCGTGCACGGCTCTAATCTCCCATAGGGGGCTGCTGGCATAAGTGTACCTGAGTATGAACAAAGCAGGTCAATGAATGCATCCACTCTTGCAAACAGCTTACTCAAGGTGCCACAAGAGCCTTCACTGTTGCTTACCAATTCTGATGTAAACGTGAGTGTGCTGTTCAACCCATACAGGAAAGATGGCTTTTGGAAATACTATTCGAATCTGGTCAAGAAGGTGTTTTTCAAGAGAAGCAGCATGCAGTTCCTGGGGAAATGTGATATCATTATAAATTAAATACTGCATACATTTTCAACAGTCGTTTGAAGACAAAAACTCTACGTCTCTTTCTAATACACCATTTGAAATATAAAATACAATTAAACCCCACCACATTTGGTATTTCCTTGGGGGCTGAAAAGAATGGGGCATTGTGCAAAAAACTGCTTGTGTCAAAATCTCCGTCATCTGTAAGAAAAGGATGTGAACAGGGGAAAAGGTTTTATTACCAGAATTTCCCAATCATCTGTTGAGAGTGGTTCCACTTCTACTTGCTGACAGGAGGAGACATGGGAACAGGGTTCAAGAAATACCTGGCAAAAGTAGAAGAAACACCATTTCAAAATATTTAACTTCTTATTTTTAAACACAGAAAAGCTCCATCTTTAATTCAACTAGAAAACTGACATCTCCTTCATGATACGTTTTCACTACTTTGAACATATATCTTCTTAATGACACTAGGTAATTCATAAGCAGAAGACGGATGTTCAACATAATGGAAATAGATTGCATTGGGCATGCCTGGGGACTTCAACACACTGTGAATGGAAGGGAATGCGAAAAGCATCAAGAACTTTATCAGCTGATAACAAACAATTTTTAATGCATATTGATCACATAGCTGTCTTTGCATTTTTCAATTTTTATTTTTAAATGTCCTGGACTCTAGAATGCTGAAAAATTCGCCAGGTTGTGCACAAATTTAGATAAGGTGGAAACAGATGAAGAAATGAGGAAAAAGTACAATACAAAAGCAAAATCAGCTGTATTATGAATGGTTTCACAGGAAGCAGCCCCACTTCCACAGAACAGTGTTAAGGTCCTGTGTATCAGGAGGAATGATAAAAGCTATTGTGGCCTAGGCTTTTCAGAAAGCATTAAACATATATTTCAAAAGTTAATTTTTACCAAAGGTTCCATTGGACAGAAAGTAACAATTTGCAAACAATATCATGTCATACATTTTAAAATAAACTTCATTAAATTTCTCTTGATATAAAACTAGTTACCTGTCCTCTGAGAGAGATTTATTTCAGGCCAGCTTTTATAAAAGTAACAACTGATTTTAAATTCCTGTAGGTCCCCAGTTTGAAGCAAAAGTTGAGAGGAATATCTTTTCTCCAACATGGTAAATAGAAGAGCATATTATTATGAAACACAGCAAACATGCAATTCCTGAATCCAAAACAATGGCAAAACTACCTAATTATTCATTTATTCGTTCGATTGTACGGATGATTATTTTCAGGCAACAGTTGGGTGAGGTTTTCTTAGGTTTTCCTTGTCAATTGTTTTTCTGTTGAAGGCTATTAATTGCTAGAACAAGAAAGGGTAGTTACCTTGCCACTGAACTAGTAAATTGTAAAGTTCTACAAATAGATACATCATTTCTAGAGAGAATACGCTAGAAAAGTAAACAAGGTAAGATAATACACTGCTTTGAGCCACATTCTTTGATGTCTTCTGTTATGCTGAATAACATTTTCCATATGAGAGAATAGGCATATATGAATATACTACACAGTAACACTGTGTAGAGTAATACTTCTCTACTCTTCTTCATTTAAATCTCTACCTATTAATACAAAAAAACCCCTTGCATGTTGAGATTTTAATAGTCCCATGTGAGAATGGGACTCTTGGGCATCTCTTCAACTTCTGTCCAATGAAAGAATCTTTTACAAGAAGTTCAACACAGTGTCCAAGAGTAAGAGGCAATTTAAATACATGTTCAAAGAGAGAGGACACACAGGGACATATGGTGAAGGGCGAAAAAGAGGGATGAAAATTTAAACCCCAAATAAGTCCAACAAGAAGAAATATGCAGTAAGTCAATAATTACTTTAAAATAACAGGAACCCCAGGCAAAATATTCTCATAAGGTAATTCCCAAATTCTTTAATTGCTTAAAAGTGTATTTTCCTAAAATTAACGGCACTGCAGATAGTGCAGGGCTCCAGCCCTGCAAAAAGCTACCCACAAGCCTATCCTAAAATTATTTAGGCAATTGTTTATGATTTAATGAGCAAATCTTTTCATGTTTGAGATGTTTCATGATGGTTAACTTTTCTTATGAGCAGATATAAATGAAGTAACTGTCTAAATAGATGAAACAAGAAGTTCATAGCTAACTTGTAAATTGTTACCTTTTCAGGTATCTTGCAATATACTCTTTATTTAAATAAGAAAAAAAGATTGCATTTCAAACCTGTTCTCCATCTGTAATGCCAAGTTTTTCTGCTAACTGTCTGTTAATCTCTGCAATATTTTCACCTTGGCGACCTCGATGCCTGATTTCCATCCAGCTCAAAAATATAGGCTGATGACCACAGGATACTTTCACAGCTTGGCCCTATGAGTTTCAAAGAAATAAAATAAATTAACATCAATCAAGCTACATAAGATGACTATTAGTCAACCTAAACTGTATTTGATTAGAGAGATCAAAGGAATTAAAAATATTTTCTGGATTTTACATGCCCTATTTTAATTAATATTCCCTAACTATAACTTGCAGCGTTTACAACGTATTAGTAAAGGGTGTTCTATTAGCATTGACACATTTTTTCTTTAAATTCTGGCAGACTGGCCAACTTCTTAATAACCAAGACCTTCCTTAGAATTCTTCTCCACGTTACCTATCTGCACAACTCTCAACATAGCAGTGCATGCTTCTAATTTTTAAACAGCTTTTAATTTTCGAGGACTATTTTTAAGTAAGGAAAATAATTCCTCTTCTCTTCTGCATTATAGCCTATCAAACAAATACCTTAGAGAAAAGTATAACTACGCATTTCTTTTTCCCAAATGAGGAAAAAACATAAGCATATGCTTAAACTTCACATGCATTTTAACATTCGCACGGACTCCAAGAGTGCTTTCATGAGCTGGGGAATGTGTAAACTAAGTCACAAGTCACACAAACTCAGATCAAAGTGATTTTATCAATCTGTTTCAGAATCACTCAGCTATTCTGATTCCAAACTGAAGAATCTTAGTATGTTCAGTCAAGTTCCATATAAGGAGACTGTATCCTACATTGTATCACTCAACTGACATTTTCTGTATTTTTTTTTTCCAAAATGACTATTGTTATGAAAATCAAGTGACCAAGACAATGTACACTGTGGCTATACCACAGATTTACTTGTTAACATAGTGATGTCTTCTGTTTTGTTCTCAACTGTATCCTAATAATTTCAAATATTATTTGACTTTTTATTAAATTCTTTTTACATTTTCAGAGAATATCTACAATGGTTCCAAGATCCTTTTACCAAACGTAATATTTAATTTACAGCTTTTCCTCATATTCACACAGATAAAGCCTCTCCCTGAGTGTCTTAATCTTCACACAACATTGAGTTTCATAGACCATTTTATCACTTACTTATCTAATACCTTCTGCAATCAGATTTAGCTTTTGATTCCATTTAAGTTTTTATATGATTTACTCGGTATAACCTATTAACATATTTATTTATCCACTTTTTAACATTTTATTCAAGAGCTTGCATTTAATATGCTATTTCTATCATGATTTCGAAGATCATGTATTTTCATTTTGTGGATCACATTAAGTAAAAGCAGGAGCCCACCAAAACCAACGATGTACAGAAGGACACTACAAGACTTCAAAGCAATTACACTCCTCCTCCCTCTCTCTTGCCAGCAAGTTTGTAAACCATCCAGAAACCGTGCAGAAATGAAGCTAACATCTATACCGGATTTCCTGCAACCCCACCAACCTCCTTCTACGACCCCGAAGAAAAAAGAGGATATTTTCACAAGTCTAGATGATTTTGCTTTTGTGAAATGTCCTTTTTGGCCTTGGGAAATCAGCAGGTTACACAGGCTGGGCGAGGCCAGCCTGGCCGAGAGGGGCTTTGCCAGGCCTGCGGCCGCCATCTCCGCTCCCGAGCTTCGCTCCCGCCCCCTCCTCTTCACCCGCTCGTTCTTGCCATTCTTCACCCCGCCTGTCCTGCTAGCAGGTCCTTCGTTCTTGTGTTCACCGCAGAAGGGATGCACGCAGGCTTTGCTCTTGTTTTCACGCGTGAAATGTTACTTACGCTCCTAAGGCGCGCTTCCTGCAACCGACCCGTGTACTTCAGAGGACTTTGCATGGCAGGAGTCCCTTTCTATACAGGAATATATAGTGACAGATTTACGTCACCAAGAATTACGATTCGACTTGGATTTACCATCTCACCTCCTACCTTAGAGATTCATTTACACGTTATTCGGTTAATGCTGGTGAGTTACTGTGAAAACTGGTATAAAACACGTGCTGCTGAGAGAGACGCACACGCCAACAGCGCAGGACTGCGCTGGGAGACCAATGCAATCTTTCCCGCGTGTTGTGAGAAGCGGGTAGGGCAGCACGGGCC
>NW_009212454.1:0-18911 GCF_000690835.1 Fulmarus glacialis
TTATCCCAGAGGTGAGCTTGGTGACTTGTCAATTTTATTTTAAAAAGTGATGGAAAAAATCTACTTTTTTTGAAAGACGCTTTCTTTGCAAAACTGTGCATTTCAGTTGCTTGAAAACATGTAGAAAATTGTGTCTTGGAATTGAGAGCATGCTGCATTCTTGTATTCAGGAGATCATACAGGCTGCCAGCTTAGGAGTTGTTAGCTGCAGTTCTAGTTAACAGTTCAGGCATAGTAGTACATAACAAGAATCTCATCAAAGGGTTCTGTACTGTCTTTCTCTATATAACTTTATGTTATGTCTTCAGAGCTTCCCCCAAACATGTTTTTTCCTCGGAAAGAGTTGTCCTGAGTGTATACTATTCTGTAAGCTTTTCAGGTCTTTTCCTTGCAGACTGTTTTCACATTGCCAGCCCCTTTAAAAATGCACTTCCATGATGAAGATGTAAGTGCATAATCTCTTCCCTAAAGACAAAGGGCGGTTCTTGCTCGTATATCTCTCTTATCGTTGCCAATTTCCATCTTTTTCCAAGATGAGTTCAAAACAAAAAAACAAACAAACAAAAAAAACCATGGACCCAGGAGCATTCAGGAGCTAATGAATTTAACTGGCTTTAAGGCTGAGCTTAATGTGGATGGCACTAGACTTAAGTTTAACTGATACATTGTATTTGGCAAAAAATGTGCTAGCCGTGGAAGCACGGAGTGGATTTGTTGTGGCATACAGGAAGAAACAGAGCATCTTTTCTGTATCTGCTTGGACTGCTCTAGGAACTTGCTTCTATATTCTTAAGTTGTGTTCTTATCCTGCTTACTCCATCTGTACTTGTATGAGATGTGCATTTGCATTTCAGATGCAAATATTTGGCTTTCATTTTCCATGGTGTTGGAAGGTTCTTGGTAGTCACATTGTGACAGATTTTTCTTATTGTAGCTTTTAATGTTTTTTTCAATGGTATCAATTCCTTAATCTCGCTGTATACCTAACTGATGGCTTCTGGAGGAAGACATTGAACAGAATTTGTCCCATGTTGAACTAAAATAAGCAGGCTGTGCAGTAATAAAAATTTTACCTGCTACACCCTTTCCTTTCCTTTAGATGTTTTTCTTTACTCTTTTCTGAGCATCTCTTTGGCCAATACTTGCTGTCTTTCAGGATCTCTGCTCTCTTTTTCTTTGCTCTTCTCTCCTTTTGTGACTATCTATCACCTTGCTTTCTTTAACTTTCTTGGCCTTTGTGCTCTGTCTGCCCTGTTACACTTCTACTTGTCTCTGTCCTTTTACCTGCGCATGATTCTCTGTTTCCTCTTGTGTGGCTCTCGGGTTTTGGCCCAATGATTTAATGAGAGAACATATAATACTGGGTATTTCAAGTGTATTACTAAAAAGCAAACTTCAGAACAAAAACTGTGAAATATCAGTTCTGCTTCAGTTTTGCCAGTTTTGTTCCTTGATATGTCTTTCTGTTTCTAATTTGATCAGTTGCAATTGGAAGATGATCAGGGCGTGAATTTGGGACTTGAGAGCAGTTTAACTCTTCGACGTCTTCTAGTCTGGACATACGATCCTAAAATAAGGTTAAAGACCCTTGCAGCACTTGTTGATCACTGTCAAGGTGTGTTTAACATGAATTTAGTATTTATGGGGAAGTTAAGTAACTTTGAGTGGTTGTGCGTGCCAAAGGCGGATATCAATATTATTACTGTTATGTTTTTTTAGAAAATTTTAAGTAGCTAATCCAGAGGATTCTCTCTCTTTTAGTTAAAGCAAAAAACTGACGAATTGTAGTTCTGTTTTGATACACTTATGTTTTTTTATTTTGTTGGTTTTTTTTTAAACTAGAACATGCTTGAGAAATCCTTCAAATTTTATGCACACACTTTTCGTGCTGTTTTCAATTATTCAATTTGAGTCATAGAATCATAGAATGTTACACTGCAAAAACCCACTAATACATTATGAAATGGTTGGTTTAGTCTCTTCATTAGGTATGAGCATTATGCTCTTCCTCTATATATGATGGCATATAGGAGTCATTTGCAACTTGTCTGCAGATTCATGTGAAACAACGAAACTTTACAAATCTGCATATAGTGCATGGCTGTATTGACAATCCATGCTGAGGAGAAAATGCTGAGGAGTGGTGTTGGAGTTGACCAAAACTTTGGCCAGTAACTGACCCATAGGCTATGCTTTTCCCTAAGGCTACTTCAGCTTTGCTGTCTTTGAAAATAAATGGAGATTGTGGCCCTTTGGAAAGAGCATCTTAACCAAAAAAGCTTACATCTGTTTTACCTTGATTATTGGAATTGGTAACAATTTTGGAAAAAAAAGTGGGCTTTACTTTTAAGACATTCAGGAAAATTTTGAATGCTACAGACTGTGCTGCAAGGAACCTTTAGGCTGTGCAGCATAACAGCAAAACAAGTACTAGTTCTACTTTTTTTTTTTTTTTTTTTTTTGACAGCCTCTTACCTTTCAATTGCAAGAAGACAGGACATATTGCCTAAAGGAGCTATGGGGGGAACTGTAACCAAGAAGCAGGAAAGATGTGTTTGTGTGTATGTATTCACACAGAACATCTGGGAGAGAGTCAAGTACAGGAGAGAAGGAAAACATACTAAGGCTCCTTTAATGCTATTCTAGTGGGGATGGTTGTGAACAAAAGCATAAAGTCAACCTTTGTGTGTGACCTGACGCCTTGAAATTTGCATTCCTTCAAGCTATCATAAAGTAGACAGAATACGGTGTCAGAGAACTGTGCTTAATGCTTCAGTGAGATTAATGATTCATGCCTTAAAACCTAGGAATTCACTGTCAATGTAAAAAAAAAAACAAACAACTTTTGCTACATTTTAGAATTGCTGTCCAGCAAGCTCTGGGTGACATATGACTAGCTAAAATCAATGGCTGCTGAATTCAAGTTTGGTATATGTATTTTTCTGTCATACATTTCTGTTCCTCTCCCCTATAATCTTACAGGGAGAAAAGGTGGTGAACTAGCCTCAGCAGTTCATGCCTATACTAAAACAGGAGATCCCTACATGAGATCTCTGGTTCAGCACATTCTTGGCCTAGTATCCCATCCTGTACTGAATTTCCTTTACCGCTGGATTTATGATGGAGAGCTGGAGGATACATACCATGAGGTAATGCAGGTGATACAATAAATATTTTATCTCTGTTCGTTTGCTTTGTGAGAGTGTAATCTGTGGGAAGCTTAGTGGAGAATTTGAAAAGTAGACTGTGATGGAAACATATAACATATGGGTAAGTAATATATACGGTGACAACATGAAATGTGACTCTCTTCATGGATTCAGTCAGTGCGATGTCTGGAGGTTGCAATGCAGTATACTGTCGTCAGTGAATCATATCCTGGGTCTGTTTAGTAGAGGCAGAATGATGGACTAAAAATAGATGCTTGCTTCTGAAGAGAGACAAAGTCATCCCTGTATCTTTTCTTGCTTAGTGTAACAATAATAATCTATGCCAAGTTCTTTGTAGCTGTTTAAAATGCAAGCCTTGTATTTGGAATAAAGTTCAGAATAATCTACTCTGACTACCTACGGTTATCCTCAGCTTCATAAATAACTTTGGTTTGTCAAATTGGGTAGAAGAGGTTTACGGTTCCTCTAGAGTTCCTCTAGAAACTCTACAGAGTTATTTGTTCTGACTTCTGTAACAGCAAGTTCTAGTAACTGTCCTTTTTCTTATTAGAAATATTTTTATGCCTTTTTAAGCTCTCCCAACTCTTTTTCCTGTCTCCAATCAGTACAGTCTTGTTAAAGTGACATTTTTTTGGTTCCAAGAAGCCAAAGAGTAATTTTTAAAAATGAATTGAGCACTTCTGAGACACATCTCAACTTCACTTGAGTGTAAAATATGCTGTCTGATTTCTGAAACTGTCCATCTGAGTCAAAATGAAAATGAGTACAAATATCACCCACAGCTGATCTTTAAGGTCAGCGTTAGGAGACTTGTGTGAAATGTCTATGAGTCTTTATGGCTAGAAGTGTACTTCTACTACAGCTACTCCTGAGACGTGAGGTGTTGTCTTTTTTGTTTTTTATATCATTCATTAGCTTTCAACTCTTTGTTTAAAAATTTACACATTCACTGTAAGAGTGTTCTTAATACTGAAAGTCACTGTTGGATGTGGTGTACTGAAAGCTACAATTTTCATACCTTAGACACGGTTTTTGAACAAAGACAATTGTCCATTCTTGGTGGAAATGGTATTTGGAGGCACTGAAAGAAGTTCTTGTCCAAAAAATGAATATCTTGTTTGACAGGATGAGGACAGAATCCATCTGCAAGTCATTTTAACAAAACTAATTATGTAGTTTTATTTTCTTACAAATGAAAGTATTCTCTTGCGTGGAATTGAGAGACCTTAGCATTTGATCACCAGTTCAGTCACAGGATTTGTTGGTTTTGTGGTGGGTTTTTTTTTCTGCAATTCTGCATCTGTTAAAATAGGAGGAAATTCAAAGGGGCTTGAGTAAAAATAGAACCAGTAAAATAAAAGCATATTATACTTATATTCTGAACTTTGTCTCCTACCCTAACTGTATAACTAATTGCCGGAAAATGCTATACGCCTTGTATTTCATAGTGGATGTTTTACAGATAGTACACTTTACCCTGAGGTAGTCAAGGTTTCATAATGTACAGAGGAGATTAAATTATGTGAGCTGTTCTTTAACTGTTTTCTTCAGAGTTCATATTGGTCAACATACAATTTACATATCAATTGCCAGGACAAGTCTGCATGTTAGCTGTGAAAAAAAATTTTTTTTTTTTTGTTTTTTTACTTAAAAGAATAACTCAGAATATTTTTACAGTTCTCTGAATACAGAAATGAAACACTAGGGGAGAGAGTTTACATTCATCTTTTGGTTTTAATATTTATTTCAATCTACAGTTTTTTGTAGCTTCAGATCCTACAGTTAAAACTGATCGGTTGTGGCATGACAAATACACTTTGAGAAAATCAATGATCCCTTCTTTTATTACAATGGAGCAATCAAAAAAGGTATGAATTCAAAAGTTAATCTTCTGATGATTTGTTTGCCCTATGCTGCTGTTTAGATTTCCATTAAGAAAATAGAGGCCAAATTTAACAGTAAATAATCGTCTTAAGAATTTTAGAATTGTTTGCTGAGGAAGACTATAAGATGGTTTCTCCTTTCCATTCTCTAACTGATAAACTTTGTTTAAGGAGATCTCAAGGGAGAAAAAGAAGTTTGTTTAAAACTTTTTTGTGTTAGCATTGAAGTTCTGGATTGCTGTGGTTAGGATTGTGAAGCTAAGCGCACAGAAAGATGACAAAATACCCTGTTGTCCTGGTGGCTGTACGTGGCTTTTTTGTTGTGGGTTTTTTTTTTCCTTATATGCAAATCATTAAAAAAAAAAAATCCTTTTTTCTTCAGGTACTCCTAATAGGAAAATCCATAAACTTCTTGCATCAAGTTTGTCATGATCAAACTCCATCCACAAAGATGATTGCTGTGGCAAAATCTGCAGAGTCTTCAAAAGATGGTAGTGTATCAAGAAGTTAGTCAACTTCTTCCTTTTGAACTGAGCTCTGTACAATATGTGGTTTAGACTGTAAACTGACATTTTGGATAGTGGGGTGGAAAGGAGTACAAAAGTTGCATCTGCCCTAAAATATAGGTATTTTAATGGATACTTGCATTTTGCAACAGATGTAGGAAGATGCATATGTGTAATTTTCTTTTCTTAATTTGATAGGTTTGCTGGATGGTTCTTAATGTACTGGATTTCTGAATGAAACCATTCAGAAACCAGTCTGCCTTCAGCTGACTTTTGTTGAGGGGGCTGGGGTGGGGGCAGGGATATTCTCGAGTGCTGCAGTAAGAATTTAGCACTTGTGACTTCTCATCAAATATACTTCATCATACAATTCCATAATAATACTGAATTAATTCTGTGATTAAAAAATAATAAATAATCCGTTAGTTGTAAATAAGAGAATAAGCAGTAAAAACAGGCAGGACAGAAGCCTTTCTGTAAATGTACTCTACCACTATAATATGTCCGAAGTGAGTATGTGGAAGATTAGTAAAATTCTTCTTGAAGATTACTTAAAATTGGGGTTGCCAGTTGCTGAACATTAAACCAAAACTTAACTGTCAGGATTCCTTCAAGTTATTTCTTTCTATTCAGAAGAGATTTCAGTTTTAATGAATGAGAACTTATATACCATTTGCAGTTATTCTTTGGTGGCATATTCTTTGCAGTGAAGTTAACATTGTTATGATGAAAGATAGCAAATAATAAACATCTAAAACAAGGAGACTTTATGTGTAAATACTAAGCAAAGAAGGTAAGGTAATGCATAGGATGCTGCTGCGTCTGGGAGAAAGGACAACTTGCTCTCGCCTGGTGAAGGTTATATTTTACTGCTATAACTTCTTTTTATAACTTGTTTAATATACCAAAGAGAGTCTAATTGTTAAGATGTAGATCACTGGGATAATTTCTCTGATTCTATTTTGTACATAATTTCTAGAAGCATAATGATGTCCTACTAGCATATCTAGCTTTTGCCAAGAGAAGAATTATCTAAACATTTGTTTTCTGTCAAGTTTTTTACTTAGTTTTCTAAGAACATCCTTCTTTGCACTTTTTGACATCTTGTACAGTATCTTTATTGTTATTCCTGCTACAATCCCCTGTCAGGCAAGATGACCAACTTCTACGCTGTTCTTCATTTCTGACTTCCTGTTTAATACATGTTCAAAGAGTTTTTTACATCACAATCACTTCAGCATCAAAAGGAAACTGGAGAAACACAAGTGATAAGGTTCCACAGCAAATTAAAGAAGAACAGTAAAAAAGGAAGATAAAGTGATCCCAGCTCCAACCTCTGGCTGTCCACAGTTTGGGAACTTCTGAACCAGGAATGACATGAGACCACTACATTCAATAGCAACTCATGGGCCTGTCTGTCAGTGCTTTTTGCCTGATCCTTTCTTGACCCATTTCTGGCTTTTCATTATTTCCGGAGATAATTTAGCACAGCTTTAAAAACTTGTGCCTAGGCCTCTTTTTTGTTGATGTAAGCAACCTTTTTAGTAGTTTTGCATGTCAGACAGGGATGGTGCATTGCCTATGCTGGTGTGCATGTATGCAGAGATAGTGCGTTACAGCTACACATGTAAACTTGAATTTTCCAGTCTCAGAGGTGAAGGGCTGTGGCCATGTCACTTCCCTCAAGACAAGGAGCAGTACTAAGGAGAGGGAAAAGGCTTTTTTTCTGCTTGGGATAACAAAAAGTTGAGACTGGTCCGTGTGTCCTCAGCCATAGGTACTGCCTTACACATGCTTACCCCTATTTGAGTGGAGGCAGAACCAGCATGTGTGACTTGGTAGGCTTGCCATAGGCAAACTAGGCAATTGCCTGCTGCCTGTTGGCTTTCCCTGTGCCTCGAGCCAGTCCTAGGCCCAACCTTTGTGTCCAGTCACTGAAGGTATTAGCTCATAACTCTTTTTGGGTTGGCTTGTTCCCTCTTTTGCTTTGCCCGTTAGGCTTGCAGCATCTTGTGGAAAGACTCTTGCAAGAACAGATCATTGGGGTGTTGTAACTTACTGTGTTCTATCCGTGAAACTCCTCTTTTAGCTTTTTTTCTTTTCTGGAAGGCCTTCCTTCTTCCTCCAAAGCCAGCAGTGAAGCCATGTAGCAGATCAGATGGCTGGTACCACTATACATGCAAGCAGCCACACTTGAACCCATCTTTTGAAGGTAGCAGTTAAGAGGACAGGATCTGCTGACAGGGAAAGACTAGATGAAAGTCAGAATTGTTTGGACGTTCCAGTGAGACAAATGCATTTGCATGAACTGATGTTTTTCCCTTTTTCCCAGCAATGGGAACACTGCTACATGCTTCCTTACTTGAGCAATGCAAGAATTGCTTTGTCAGATCACAGCAGATCTCTACCTTGACCAGAGTGAGCAGAGACCTTGGTGAGCTGTCTCTCCTGGTTTGCTGTCAGTGACTGAAAAGAGCACTTTGAGGATTCCTTACTATAGGCTGTATTAATTCTCACATCTCTTAAGCTTGATGCGTGTTACTTGACTAAGTAGTATGCTTCTAGTGTAGGGATTTTGAGCACAGCAATGTATTATACAATCTCTTGTAATCTCTTTGACATCTCTGCATATGCTTGCACTTTTGGGGTCTTATGGAGAGCTTCGCAGGTTGCTGAATGAGAGTTTGGAAACCTCAGGGAATGTCATTGAACCAGACATTGTGAGGTTTCTCTCATTAAAGTGTGACTTCTTTTATTAGAACCGCTGTTTATTTCTTCAATTTAAAAGCATTTTATTAATTGAGGCTGAATCTCATCAGAACAACATGAAACTTGGTTTTAATTTTTCCTGTCTGCAGTACAGGTTGAAACTAATCCTGGAGCAGGCAGTGCACTGTTTTACAGTCTTAATTTAGTACCTGGATCTTCATTTTTTTACCTTTAGAGCAATAGTTGTGTAATTTAAAATTTTTGAATGTGGGAGTAGAGTATATCCTTTAATGCTGAGGAAGGTCTGAATCTTATGATAGTTGGCAGTCCAGTATTTGGAGTTTGGCTCCATGCTGCCTGAAGAGGCCACACTTCTTGCTATCTTGTAACAGCCTTATTGCAGTCCATTTCTTACTAAGGTTGTAGTTGTAGAAAAGAGTGAAATACGCTTCCTACTAAAGGGCTGTGTCCTACTTTCTGCCCCAAGTTGCCATGCATTAACGGTGGAGAAGAAAACATCAGATTGCTGGCTGTCCTGCAGGTGATGCAAGCATATTCCCTCCTCTCTCATTCTGATTTATATGTGGGAACTTTTTTCTGTTGGATGTTCTGATGGATCCTTTGATTTCTTTTTTTCTTCCCCCCTTCCCCCCCCCCCGAAGTGACTTCTGATTTAGATCCCCCCAACAAAGCTTTTCCCTAACTCTGACCTTTTAGATCTCCTTCAAATTATTTGATTCTGTAAACTGCAGTATTTTGGCAAGCTAAAAAAATAAATAAATAAAAAAAAATAATCACTTTCTGTGTAAAAGTGATGAAATAATATGAGCTCTTATTGGAAAGTACAATCTGGGCACAGATTAAAAGTAATAGTGTTGAAGTATGGGCTGCTTTAGACTTGCTTTCACTTTGGCTATGCCAAATGTATAATGTAGTGGATCAGAATAAATAGCAATTTCTCTGCTTGTATGTTTCAATTCCAAAGCCTGTTTGCCTCAGTTTTGGAAAAAAACTAATTTAATTTTAACTTTTTTCTTTTTTTTTTTTAGCTGCTGATTTGTTCACAGATTTGGAAAATGCATTTCAAGAGAAAATTGATGCAGCTTATTTTGAGACCAGCAAATACCTGCTGGATGTGCTCAATAAGAAGTACAATTTACTGGAACACATGCAGGCCATGAGGCGCTACTTACTACTTGGTCAAGGAGACTTTATCAGGCATTTAATGGACTTGCTCAAGTAAGAGAGTAGGAAGGGTAATTATGTTGAATTTCTGATGCTTGCAAATGAGCATGATCAGCACAGAAGCTGTTTTGCTTTTGGAAGAGGACCCATTAACTATCTTATTACTCAAAGGTTTAATAGAGCAACTTTTAAATTCTATTTTTGATTTAATTTCTTTGACCCTAAGGCTTAAACTTTGTTCTTCCTTTTTCGTAGGAAGTATATACCGTACCATTTCACAGTATCTTGAAAAGTTGCACTAATATAGATACCTTTGCACTTGAGCCTGTGACAGCCTCAAGGATGTTAGCACTTCTCTCGCTCCTGTCAGCAAATTTAAGCAGAGAAGTTCTCTTGCTCTTGATGCCACTAGTTAGCATTGCTGTGAATGTTACGCTTTTATGTTTTGGAGGTGTTTCGTCCAAAACATTGTGTCAAAACCCCTCGATGCATTTTTAAAAATTTAATTGATGCCTCACCAGCCTCTGTTTTAAGCACTCAGGTGCACCCACAAGTATCTGTTTCAGTTCTTAAAGTGTATTTGCAAGCTCACTGCTTTTACATGCTGGTGCTACTGATGAAACTTAGTCTACTAAAAACGTCCTTCACAAAGTTTTCCTTTGGTCTAGAAGGCAGGCTTTGTAATAGAGCTTCCATTAACTTGTTTATAAATCAAAACCAACACTGTCTGGTGATGATTTGTACATGACCATGCTTTTTAAAGTGAAAATTAGTGTGAAGCAGAGTAAGGCTGGTTTGTGGAATCAGTATTACATTTGAGGCAGAAGTAGTGAGGGGCTTTCCGGTACTGATCATGAGGGAGAGGAGTAGTGCAAGGTGCTTGTTACTTGCATGTTGCAACTCTTTGGAAAGTTTAAGTTTAAGGTGGGTTTGTGTGCTTCTGCCAGCACTTCTAAGCCTGTGAGATGGCTGTCAGTAAGTTTCTTAAAACTGAAATTAAATTATTGGTTTGATTTGTTAATGATGTAATCTGCCTCATTTTAGATATGAATGCAACTAAAATTACAAAACAGTTATGCTATCCAGCAATTTCAAATTACTGGCGTTAAATGAGGATAAAGTTACTCCTCATGCTGATGTTCAGCTGTATAACTGCATATGAATAAACATATTCTGCTCATGTTCCGCTGAAATATTTTGCTTATTGATTTTCTTCATGGTTAAGACTGAAAAAGTAATACAAGAGGTTTTGAAAGTCTGTCAGAAAAGTGTTTCACTGTGTGCTGCAGTTACTACCAAATTGCTGCTGCAGAATGTCTCAGTAATATGCCATGACTGTTTGTTTCATAACCACCAGGCCAGAGCTTGCACGACCAGCTACGACCTTATATCAGCATAATCTAACTGGAATCCTTGAAACAGCGGTGAGGGCAACTAATGCCCAGTTTGATAATCCTGAGATTCTCAAACGATTGGATGTTCGACTTCTGGAGGTCTGTTGCATCATGGTGACTTTGACCTGAAACATACCTTTTTTTGTGTGTGTGTACATGCGGACATCTATATGAAACAAAATTTTCATATGTGTATATAGTAAATATATTCCCCCCTTTTCCACTGAGGTCTACTTTGAATTATCTAAACCTCATTTAATAGCTCTTCTCTTCTTTTCCCCTTTCCTGCCTATTATCTATTTGTATTTCAAGCTGTGGGTTTACAGCTATTTCATTGACAATACGAAGTTGAGTATTTGGGGTCTAATAGTAATTGATGCTGGTGGCCCTGATTTGAGGTTCAGCAAGCAGCTCCTACTGCTGTTGCTCTTACAAGAATCTGGGAGATGATCTCTTTGTCGCTAGTAGTTACAAAGAGTGAAGCAACAAAAGTGCGTTTCATGAAGGAGACCTCTGGTAAGAAACTTGAGTTAATGAGAAAGCTCCAGTCCCAGAGGTGGGAGTTAACTGATGTACTGTAGCATCTGAAATAAGTCTATACCTTAGGCTGAGTCCTGCCTAGGAAGTTTTTCCTTCCCTTCATTTCCTTTACTAGCTCCAATGGAAAAACACTGACATTACAAACATCAGCATTTGGGTGAGATGAATCCCACCCTTGTGTCAAACTTCGGTTCATTTTTGCTTAATCTACTACTTTCGACAGGGAACTCCTGTATCTATAGATGTGGATGCTTGCTTTTTCATAGGCTGCGGAGAATGGAAGAGTAACCAAGAGTTTGCTCTTCAGCACTAGTGTGCTCTGGTTATACATTGAAAGTAGCATATCTTTTTAATGCAGGTATCTCCTGGGGACACTGGATGGGATGTCTTCAGCTTGGACTATCATGTTGATGGGCCAATAGCAACGGTAATGTTATATACTGCTGGCTGTGAACATGTCTCAGATACTGAAATCAATTGCTAAATTTTTTTTTTAATTGAAGTAACCTTTTTTATTCTGGAGTGTAAGATCAGAGAGACCTCTTTTTTTTTTTTTTTTTTTTTTTTTTTTTTTTTGGCATCTTGGATATCTTGGATACATCCACTGTATAAACGGTTGAGCCAAAATCTCAATTCTTATAAATTAACCGTGAGTGCTAAAAAGCTACATTTAAAACAATCATTACTGAAAATCAGTAATTCATTTGTTCCAGCAGAGATTTTAGCAAGTACTTAATAAATGGAGTGCTCCTCTTCTTCCATTATAACTAGGCTGTAGCTGCTAATTTGGGATAATTTGCAAGGAACTGAAGAATGTATTTGAGGAGAACCTACTTGTAGTATCTAAATGAAATTTGATAGATAGTGTTCATTAGAACTACTGAGAAAATAGCTGCACTATTGATCAGACTGCATTTAGCCTCTAAAGAACTTCTAAAGAACTTCCTTTTTTTTTTTTTTTTTTTTAAAAAAACCAGGACATCAAAATGTGAGTCTGACCAGCAGAAGGAATTTTCGTGTAGTTTGAAAAGAGCGAAATGTTTAGGCTTTGTCTTGTTCACCCCTTCTTACACTTCCTCCCATTTGGGATTGGAAGTGCTCAAAACCTCCCAAGAAATTATTCCGTCCTACATGTGGGTCCAAGCTTTTTCAGTTGGCGTGTTGGTAGGACGACGAATACAGTTGTACTTTCTCAGCCTATAATGAGTTGGAACTGGCAAAAGCATCAGAGCAGTACTTAGGATTTAAAAAAAAAAAAAAATCAAGAAAACAAAACAACCTTTTTATTTAAATTTTTTTAAATATGGAAAAGATGCCTATGTGGAGGACTCGTGTTGAAAAGCATATAAGCTTCAGTGCGTTCCTACTTCATTGTCTTCAGTCTTCTCAAGGATATGATGTGGAAAAATTGATGATGTGGGAATCCTTTTAGTGTTAAAATGCAAAAAATAAAATGATGGTGCTGTTGAAGTGCACTCTGGACCAGAGGAGGTGCTTAGCTCTGCCCTCAGCAGTGCCCTGTGCCTACTTGAGTGTTAGGTAACTTAGTTCAGCCCTTGAGGGAGAGTCTTCCCAAAAGCTCTGGCGTTTCCAGGGATTTTGTTTAGACAATATTTACCAGTAAACTGCATGGGTCGGAATAGATGGACTGTGAAGAGGTTCTTGGTCCTTCAGAACACATGACATGTCTATTAAATTTGTACTGATACTTTGTTTGTTTTGTAGGTATTTACACGTGAGTGCATGAGCCACTATCTAAGAGTATTTAATTTCCTTTGGAGAGCGAAGCGAATGGAGTATATTCTTACTGATATATGGAAGGGGCACATGTGCAATGCAAAGCTTCTGAAAAGTATACCAGGTGAGAGAAGTCCAAATGGATGACATACTTGCAAACTGGCTTTAGATGACTGCATCTTATTTTAAACTGTATGTTAAGAGGGGGGAAAAAGGTCTGTTGGAACAGATGAGTTTTATATTTTGCTGCTCCTCTTGACTGACTGTTTAATGATAGATGATGATGAAGATAAAGTAACATTATTCTAACTGGAAGTTTCCTGTTTGTTTTACTTAATCCTTGGTTGTGAGTTTTTGTAGCAGTGAGCAAATGAAACATCCCATGTCTCTGGAAAGAGACTGTTACTCTTCCATCCCTTTTTACTCATCTTCGTTGATGGCTTCCTATCTGTTACCCTGTGTCTCCCTCTTTCTTGTGCTGGAATTAGTAAGTCTCACACATGCACGCTTCTAAACTTACTAGTTTTACCTTCACTCATTCCCTGTGCTTTTGTTTACCCTGTGCCTCTTAGAAGAGGCAAAGATAAGAGAAACAGGTGTTTGAGAAGAAATAGGAAAGCTCTTAAGTGTAGTGGTTCTGGTGTATGTTTAATGAACGGGGATTTTTTGATCCTACTTCTCGGCTGAGAATATAGTCATATTTGTGAGCATCTGTACTGGCTCAATCTTGACTTTTTTTACCTAGCTACATTTCTCCGAGTAAAAAATACCTATTGAGGGTTACACTTTTTTTTGTGGCATAGTAATATTTACAAAAATATATTTATGTTTTGATAATTAGGAACTGTTTGGTGGGTGGGAGTGGACACCTTGGCCTCAGAAGGTTGCTGGGAAACAAGATCTTGTAAAGTCTGCTCCAATGCACAAGGCTGATCTCTGGAACTGTGTGGGATGACTAGGTTCCCTTTCTGTTTCTGTGAGATAGAATTTAGTTTACTGTCATTTCCGTGTCCCAAATAAGTGCTTGTTTGACTCAAAACTAGTAGTCTATTTGTGGTTTTGTTTTCTGTTCCCTTTGAGACTACGGTGTAGTTAACAGATTTTATTCTCATCGCCTGAGGGTCTTCAGGCTGGAGCTGTCTGCCATTGCTAGGGTTTTGTTTGCTCTTTTGTTCTCAGAAGGAAGTTTGGGTTTTCTTCCTTTTTTTCCTCCCCCCCTCCTTCCTTGGGAGGCCTTTCTTATGCTTCGCTATGGAGCAATCTTCTGAAAGTAAAAGCTCAGTTGCTTGTCACCTTTAGGTTTGGCTATGTTTTAAGTAATGCAGACATCTAAAAAGCCGGCCAAGCTTTTATAGCTATTGTTGGCAGAAGGAGCTGAGTGTTGTAGTTCTCAGTTTGTGCCTCTGACAAAGGCGAGTATGTGTACAAAGGCCTGTAGTGCCTTCTGCCTGGAGGGACAGGAGTCCTTCTTGCTCACTGGCATGCCTAAGTTGGAAGCTGCGAGTAGAATTTTTTCTGAAATACGTAGAGAGTCCACCCCAGCACTGATGTATGAAGAAGTAGTAGAACTTGCTTTTATTTTCTCTCTCTCCCTCCAAAACAGTACCTTGCCCTTCCAGTCACAGAGCACCAAATGGAAGACAGTAACTGATAGGAGCAAGCAGCTGCAGGGTCTTTTGTTTTTCTACTACAAATAGGTAGCATTGACTTTCAAGGATAACTTTATTCACAATTCCCAAAAAGTCTTAACAGCCAGGGATTTTAATGCTTTAAAGGAGTACTCCTAGTCAGTAGTATCAAGCTTAGTCTTTTCCTATCAGTAATTTGAAGAAGAAACACAGATGTATCCAACTCACCAATGTTGAGGAATTTCTATTGTTTAGCCAATGCTGGAGTTTTTTTTTCATTGATCCTATTTAAAGTAGATGCAACATAATGTGTTAGGGATAGTCTTCCTGCAAAGACATAAGAAATGGTGAACAGAGTAGCTTGTAATGTCTTTCAGATCATTGGATGGTTCTGTAACATCCCAAGATACGAAAATGTAGAATTCCTTTTGTAGTAGTCTCATAGCTTGTCTGCAGTGGCAAATTACATTGGCAGCTTTTTAGAAATTGCTTCCTCTGTCTGGATATCTGCCTGATTCCACAAGGCTGAGTATCTTCGTTCCAGAGAATTTTTGCAGTTGATGGTAATTTTGATAATACCCTTCCGCAACAGAGATACCTTCTCTTACAGGTGAGCAGCTGAGGCCATTAGTGACTTACCTGTGGGTGTCTGTGGTGGATCAGGGAATTGAGCCTGGACCACATGAGCCACAAATTCCCTACCCCTGTCACAACCACCCTCTCTTTTGGTCTTAGTGTAGCTAAGTAGTGCAAAATATGCTCTCTGTGGTTTGAAGGCTAACAGTAAGAGATGAGAGGCCCAGAAGCAACAGTAAATCTGTGGCCTCAGATTTTCAACCAAAAGAACGCATGGGACGTTTACTGTATTTTGGTCTCTTGGGACTGAGAAGGTCTTTTTCGCTTGGTGATACTCAGCAAGTTTCCAGCGCTGTCTGAGCACACAGTCGGTGTCATCTTTGGCTCACATTTTTTAGGAATTACTTGTGCAATGTTCTTTGCTCATCTGTTGCCAGCCAGTATTGCTGCTACCAACCAAGACTAGTGGCTGTTTTATGAAGTATTCATATTCAATTTGGTAGAAAAAGTTTACCAAGCTGGTTTGATGGCTGTGCCTGTCCTTGCGGTCTTTAACGTGCCATGTCTTTGGATTTTTTACAGAGCTTTCTGGGGTGCTGCATCAGTGTCACGTTCTGGCATCAGAAATGGTCCATTTCATTCATCAAATGCAGTATTACATTACATTTGAGGTATACTCTATCCACCCAATTAGTTGCTTAAAAATGAAGTACTTTTAATATTCTGTATGTGTTGTGTGTCTTAAATTTCAAAGAGCTTGTCATCTAGCAAATCAAAACAGCCCAATCCTGAATCATTGCTCCAGGTGCTTGAATGTTCGTGGGATGAACTCTGGAACAAGGTCCAACAAGCACAGGACTTGGATCACATCATTGCAGCTCATGAAGTTTTTCTAGACACAATCATAGCTCGGTGCTTGCTGGATAGCGATTCCAGGGTAAGTCTTCTCCTTTGCATTAAATTTTAGCTTTGTGATCTTGGCTTACGCGTTAGGAACCATCTTCGCTTATGTTATAGGAGCAAGGGGAAAAGTCATTTTTCTTTCTCTGATATAAGACCTTATTATGGTAGGCTCTGCACATACTCCCCACACACGGTGACAGATGCTGATTATAAAACTTGTCACTGTGTGGGCCAGTTGCTTTTGGTGCTAAGAAGCTGTGTGATCATGCAACAACTAAGGGCTTTGCAAAACAGTCTCTCCAGCTGTGTGTAAAAAGATTTAATTTACTCATGTTCTGAAGAGTGGTAGTAACTTAAAACTCTTTTGCCGTACAAACTTTCATCATTTTGTTGCTTAACTGTCTCACAGGTACTTCTCAACCAGCTTCGAGCTGTTTTTGATCAGATCATTGAGCTCCAGAATGCCCAAGATGCAATGTACAGAGCTGCTTTGGAGGAGCTGCAGCTGAGATTGCAATTTGAAGAGAGGAAAAAACAGCGTGAGCTTGAGGTACAGTAAGGATATTGCTAGAACATGAAAATTAATTGAGGCAGATATACTTGTCTTTTGATATACAGAGGATTTTAGATACCATGTAGAGGTACAGCAAAAATGAAAAATGTAGTTGGGACAAATGTAAAAGTCATCAGCAATAGCTAGTGAATTCAAACAAAACTGCTGAATGGTGTTTTTCATTTCTGTCTTGCCCAAAACTTCTAGGTGAATAGACTCTGCGGTGGGCTTTGGAGGATGAGAAGTTTAGGTCTGTTTTAGGTGAAGGAAACAGAAGAGGCTTTAATATTCTGAACGCTTTTGCAAAAAACGCCATAGCTCCATGCCTACCTCCCTACTGTCAGCTGTGGGACATGCAGTGCTGGTGTGAGATTTGGCTGCTTTGCTGACCTCAGATTTCTTTCATGTGCTGTACAACCACCAAAGGGACTGATAGTTTCAATACTAGAGGCTCCATGTTTGGCTTTTTATGGCAATGGTTGGTTTGTATAAACATGGTGGTTTAGCCGGGCAGAAGGTGGCCCGATTAGCAACTTTCGTCATGTTACGCTTGACCTCTTAACTCATTTGGTCTCTGTGTAGGGCAAGTGGGGTGTAACTGCATCAGAAGATGAAGAAGAGAGCAAGAGGATGAAGGAATTTCAAGACTCAATACCCAAAATGTGCTCACAGCTGCGAATACTCACTCACTTTTATCAGGTGCCCTAGATTATATTTTTTTAATATGGATGCTGAGCTTTGATATGTAGAAATCGATTTCAAATGTGGAGTAGGTGTAACTTCTGTATTCGTGTGTGCAGTTTGTGGATCTAGGTCTTCATTTTTTGCTTCTCTACTTAGGAGCCTGTATTCACTGTTCCTCAGTAGACAGCAGGTTTTGTGATCATGTATCTTTGTTTCCCTGACAAAGAGGAATAGTCTCTTCATGTAAGTCTTCTCCTTCCTCCAGTAATGGAAGTAGTAGCTATCTTCTGGTGTAATCTGAAAAAGAAAATAGAATTCCTTCTGCATTCCATTTCGTCTCACCATCTTTGCAAGTCATTGCTATTAAAGACTGCAGACAGCGTCCTTATTGAGGACCTAACACTTGATTTTAAGTGCACTGAGATGGGCAATGGGTAAGCTGCTTGCGGGAACGTGCATAGGCTATCTTCTTTGGGAATTATTCTGGCTTTGTCTTAATTCGTTATATCTGATTCTAAAGCTCCCGTTCCCCAGGAAAATCAGCTGTTAGATTTCAGGAAAAGCATCCAGAAAGTGATGAAAGGGAGGGACACAGCATTATGTGCCACAGCAGCCTTTCAGGATTAAACCTCAGGTCAACTGAAAACCAAAACCCTACCTCAACTCATCTCTTGACTTTGACTTTTTGAGGTAGTCTTGATGCCATGTAGCATACCTTTTAACTTCTCTTATTTATCACCTTCGGCATGCCTGAAGTTAGGGTTTTTTAATGATGTTGATACTGAGTTTGACTTAAAGCTGAAGGGCCTGATTTCTTCTATCTTGCTGTTGATATTTCTTGTATCTTTCTTTCTTATTTTTATATCCATAAATACACATTTAAACAAATATTAAACATGTAAGCATGCATTGTTTCCCTAGGTAAATGAATGAGGTTGAAGTGGTTTTGCTGGGTTGTTACCTGTACGTTCATTTTACCTTGTAAGAGTACAATTGGTTCTTTATAGCATTTATAGTTGTGACTTAGCACCTGTACAGCATGTGCAGAGCAATTCCCAGTCTGTCTCTCTGGTGGTTTGCACCAGATTCATTTCTATATTGTCTTTAGCTTTGCCAAGCTATAGCTACCCTGAATGAAGTGTTGCATTGTCAAAAGACTTCAGTTCACATGGAAGTTTGAATGAAAACAGAGTAGGGCACTCAGGTTATAAAATACCGGTGGCTTTTGTTGAAGGCTGAAGAGATCCTGAGCTCTGATGTGAGGACTTCAAATCTGGGAGAAATTTGCTCCTGGATCCAAATATTGCAGTTCTCCCTTCCAGAGAAAAATGGAGCCAAATTCTTTAAGAAGCATAGGCTGTGAATAGATTGTAGTTTGTGTGCTCTACAGGATTGCTCCAAGTTGAGAATGTAGCTTTTGCCTGCTTGGACTGTATTCCTGCT
>NW_009212454.1:18942-45438 GCF_000690835.1 Fulmarus glacialis
TTTTCCATGTAGGACTTCCCTGGCCAGCCTTGGTCATCTTTGGAAGTAATGGGATGCTCTAGTTATGGTCATGTCCACATAAGTATTTAGTGGAGATCAGGAATGAGCTCTTCAAGTGAGTCTTCCCATCCTCCCAAAGTCCTCTGCTTTCCTGCATGCTGTGGAGCTCCCACAGTCACTTGGCTAGAGCCGAATGGGAAGATGGACTCCAGAAGAGTGCCTCCTGCATGTCGAGTGCAAGTCCCACATAAAAAACGCTCCAAATGTGTAGAGTCTAACCACTGGGTCTGGAGCAGTGACTGCCGTACTTGGCAGATGCTCTGCTGTTCTGGTGTGCCACTTGCTGCTGTATGGCCTACATCAAATATGTATTTTTGAAGCAAGCAGTGGTCTAATGGTGGCCTGGCCTGCATTGTACATGTAACACGGAAACAAGGTGAGGTCTCCTTTCGGCACGGGTTGGATCCTGAATTGGTCTCTCGGTGATGGTGGGTCTGCCCTGGGAGGTCCGGGGCAGTGGCACAGGGGCAGTTCCCCTGCAGCCTGGGACCCTTTGGACAGATGGCGGGTGCCAGCAGGGCAAGGGGGAGCAGTTTAAAAGACTGAGCTGTTTGCACTGGAGACTGAAGTGCATGGCAAACGTCTGAAGGTAAAATGAAGCTCTGGGTTCTTGCAGAAAGAATGAATCCAGCATAACTCATTTGCTGACAGTGGGGTATAAATGCCTGTGCTTGCTCTTTCCCAGATTCCCTCCGCCTCCTTGCCAGGCCTGGGCACCACCTGGCATCCCTGTGCAAAACACACTACTGATGTCGTCTTAGCTGTCTCTTGGGTTTTTCTTTCTCCTCCAGGGAATCGTCCAGCAGTTCTTGGTCCTGCTGACAACCAGTTCTGATGAAAGCCTTCGGTTTCTTAGCTTTAGATTGGACTTCAATGAACATTACAAAGCAAGAGAGCCAAGGCTTCGTGTATCGTTGGGCACTAGAAGCAGACGAAGCTCACATATGTGAAAGGACTGCTAAGGACTGCACCTCGGTATCCGAAGGATGTTGAACCTCTTGTTGGACAAGGCAATCAGTGTTGACATCATACAACCAAATAGTGTGTGATCGGTGTCTACCATTTCTGCTGGCAACCTGTTTTCAGTCATGTGATTGTGTGACACTGTATAGCAGAAAGCAAAAAAAAGTGGGGCTTTTTTACACTGACGTTTCTAGAATTACCAGACTAAATGGGCTAATTGAACCTCTTCCAATCAACTTCTTAAATCATCCTTTTAAACAAATGCCAATTTTATTTGAAGCTTTCTGAGCTCTCTCCACTGTAACTTGGGTCTGTGTCCAGGAAATCACATCTTTTGTTTATAGAAAGCACCATTTCCTTTTTTAACAAGAAAATAAGAAGGTTATTTTTTCTATATATACTTGTTCTATTTGAAGAGAGCTTTTGTTAAAGCCAACAGATTAGGACCCAGACCTAATGTCCTTGTTAAGAAGCTATACAGCATTTCATTATGCTGATTTTCAGTGTGGTGATGTGTTTGATGGTGTGAGAAACTTTGTATCAGGAGACATAAACCTATATTTAATTTTTTTGTTGTTTTCAAAGCTAACAAACTGAAATAAAAACTTTAGTAGGGAAATTCTATGGTTACTGTACAGGAGAAAACTATAGAAGCAGAGCAGGAGTGTATCTATTGCACACAAGATCTAAAAAATGAAGTTAAAGCCTCAGTACTGTGAAAGGAAAGTTTTGGTTAAGATTGAATAGAATGAAATAATTGATGTTCAAAATCAGATGTGTAGAAACGAACTGACTTGGCTAATTTTAACTTCATTCTCTCTCCTTCCCTATTTTTTCATTGTAAATATTTATATATTGCTGTCCAGATGTTGGGGAGAGGGGGATTCTTCTTTTGCAAAGTTGTCATTATATCAGGTCATTTATTATGTTCCACAAGTGCAAGCTTAGAAAAATAAAAACACAATTATCTTTCAAACAAGTAGCTTGCTTTTTGTAATTGAAAGATTATGATTTTTCAACAGGGTAAGAAAGGTGAAGCTTCCAATTAGGAGTGTGTTTATTTACAGATCCGTACCCGTGACAGGATTTTGGTACTAGTCTTATCTATACTTAGAGTTGCGTGCAATTCATTAATTAACAGTTACCCTCAGATCAACCAGGTCTGTGGTCTTTTTTGCCTCTTGCCCTTACTCCACTTGAACCCCTGGGAAGCAGAGGCACCTGCCAGGCCATGCAGGAGAGGCTGCCGTGAGTCATGAGGGAGGTGAAATCTCGTGGGGAGGATGCACCGACTTGCAGCCCTGGACTAGCGGGTTTGCACTCTGGACACCAGGATTCTCGTTACTGTGCAGGCCTTGGAATCCTTGCTTTTGTTAAATAAAACATGTAAGGCTTTTAACCCTGTGCCCTTAAAGGACCTTCTGGTGCAGCTACCCTCATGGGATTACTTGCAGGCAGCATTTCAGCTGTAAGAAAATACGGACCCTGAAGCCAGTGATATTCTGTGTGCCAAAGGAAAGCTGAAGGATGCCGAGCTTGGCATCATAAAGTCACAGATCACTTGACAGGCAGGAGTACTCTGTTTTGGTGGTGTGGTGGGAGAGTATTTTTCTTGTAAAGTCTGAACTACAAAGCTTATGTGATTGTGTTCTGGCCAAAACCGTTGGGAAAAAAAAATTAGCTGCATGGGCACTCTTTTGGCCATTGCCATTAGAGGCATGTTGCATGATCCCATGTGTCATTAGACAATCCACAGGCCAGAGAGGTAGCATCGATGTCAGAACTAGAGGACAAGTTCCAGAGGAAGGTTTAGTTTCCTTTGGTGCTAAAATGAATCCAGCAATATGCAGGAAACCCACAGTAGTGGCTGTGCTGGGAACGATAATTTAGGGGTGATTCCGCAGATATCCGTCGATCTGGCAAGAGTCCTCACTGCTGCAGGAGTTGCTCCGGCTGCCAGGCTGAGGGGGACGTTTTGAACACAAAGCACAGAATACCTGGGCCAGTGGGGACCTGCCATTGTCCTTGGTGCTCCTTTGTGGGTGGAGACCCGTCTTTTATCCCCTAACCCAGAAGCTGTCATGTTTATTTCAATTTACATGTTTTTTGTAGCTTCTGATGTACAATTAAAACTGAGCAGTTGTGGTGTAACAAGCATAGCTTGAGGAAGCCAGTGACCTCTTTTCAAGTAAGATGGAGCAAAGAAAAAAACCTTCGTCATCATCTGTTGGCCCTATACTATTAGGGCCAGATTCTCATCAAGAGAATGGATCGAAAGTTGAGCAATAAACACTTCAGATCTTCCTTTGGGCTTGGAAATAATTGTATTAACAGAATTGTCATAATAAATTATGCGAGAGCGCCAACACTTCAAACCAGAGCAGAAAAGTGAGACTTGATGCATCAATAAATATTTAAAACGCGAGGCACAGAATAACCTGTGCAGCTCTGCAGGAAAGTCCCCTGGAAGTGGAGAGGAACTGTTCCTGAGATCTTCAGTTTCTCAGGCGATGGCGTCTGTTCTCTCTTTCTCAGGGATTGCTCTGCCCTGTAGCGCCTGTGCCTGGGGAAGAGCCATCGCCATGCTCAGACCGCCAGGCTGGGGGAAGGTTCTCAATCCCTGGCATGGAGTGACTGGATCAGCTCTGCTGAAAGATCCCCTGGAAGTGGATGGGAGCTAGTGATGTCGTCTTTGATTTTTATGGCAATTTCAGCCATTTTTTTCCTTTTGCTGATTTTTGCTTTGCCTTCGCCTGCAGCTGGGTCTTCCCTCTTTGCGGCACTGCTGCCATTACCTAGTGCTGCTTCTCTGCAACACAAAGCATGGCTTTCGTGAAAGAATCTTCATCGATGTGAATGAGGAGACTGATTTTATGAAGCTCTCGCAACAGAAATGCTAACGGAGCTGCCCACAGCTGACTGCACTCCAGGATGCTGTCCCTAGAAATGCTTCACTGTGCGGAGCAGCCATCCAACCAAGAATGCTGGGAAAACCAACTCACCCTTTTCTTCAGCAGCAATTTAACCAGGTGACCCAAAGGTGATTTTGGAAAGAGAAAGTGTGGGAACATAGTGGGGAAAGCAGATAAAAAAGGCTGGTTGTGTGTAAATAGAGTGCTGGTCAGTATGGTTTTCTAGCCTTGCCCTTCACCTGATCAGTGCAGCCCGTCCTATCTCCATACTAAATCCCTTTCCCGTTTCCTGGGGGTGTGTGATGGGAGTCCAAGTGCAGCGACTGGAGTGGGATCACGGGTGGGAGGTACGCCCGTGGTGGCAGCAACTGCAGACACTGCAGTGAGAGGACGTATGTATCCGGAGGTGAGAGGGTCTGGGGGTCAGTTGCTGGCTGGACCGCGTCTAACCCCAGCTACCGGAGAGATCCGCGTTTGTGCTGCAAGCCTTGCAGAAGGCGGCGTATTCAAGGAGTTAGTGATGTTGAACAGACGTGTCTCCTCTACTGGGCCTCGTACCTTGCACTTGAGCAGCCTGAATGCCAGCATGAGCAGCCGCTGTATGGGAACCTGATGGAGTGCCCCATGCCAGCCCATCCTGTGCAGCAGGGCGTGGGAAGAAGGAAACCCTCCACGGATGGGACCTGCACAGCGCACCACGGGAAGATCCATCCAGGCTCCATACAGTGCTACACAAAAGCAGGGTGCCCAGCATCTGAAGGGGTGTAAGTTTTACTCGCTATCTGTATTCCTCTTTTTATCCTATTTATATTCCTGGTTTTATTCTGTCGCATTAAAACAGCTATTTTGTTAAGCCGATTGTTGTCAGACCTTTCTTATTGAGATCCAGAGAGAACACTGCACCCTCTCTCTCTCTCACTGACCTCCTGGTGCAGAACAACATTGTCCTTACAGAAATAAGTAATATATCTATATATTATATATTAGAGTGAGAAATAGATATATATCTATATCTCCCGCTAATATATAATATATCTGTATCTCCCAGTAATGGACCTCCACCCTGCTCAGCTGGAGAGGCTGTTGATGCTGCCTGTGTCCATGCTAGTGCTCTGTGTGTCTGTCTGTGACCTGTGTGGCCAGCCATGTATATGTACATATGTGGTGCGTACGTGTGCTCTGTGTGCACGTGCCTATGGGGGACGCATCCTGAGCCTTGCTACTGGTTGGACTTGGGGCCACGGAGCCGTGGCAGCCTTGCCTCTGTCAGGCTGCTGGATTCAGCAATTCCTAACAAAAGCGCGAGAGAAATGATCTTACATTTCATTTGTGCCTGGAGGCCAATATTGAATTCTACTTAAATGTGCGTACTGGGTGTAAGGGTTGACAGCCGCCTCCTGCTGCGGCCGCGCAAGTGGCTCACCTTTCAGTGGGTGGCAGCAGCACCATTCAGGTACGTTTCTAAAGAGAAACATGGGAGTTTTACCCTTTTATTTTCTTTTTTAACCCTGAACTGCTTATCTACTACAATCAATGTTAAAGATTATCATTCTTAACAACACGTTTACTCTTTCAAGGCTATTCTTTATTTTGTAAGGTATGTAGTGCAGGCTTCTGGCTGGTATTTTCAATGTTTTTCTGTTGGAGCTACAGTGTCTGAAAATACAAATACAGCTGAGGGCCCAAGCAGTCACGTCTCTGGGCTGAAACCGGCCCAGCTTCTCCTGCTCTCTGCATCCTCTCCCGGGGCCATCGCTAACTGACCCCGCACGCTCGGCCCCCCCCGCACGCTCGGCCCCCTCCTTTTCAGAGTTGCCAAGGACTAAGGAAATTTCTGAGAAACTGCAGTAGAAAGCAGAAATGCAGAAACTGAGAATAAAATGGTCACCCACCATAGGATGCCATACAATATGCCAAACTCTTCTATCCGTGCGGTGCTACCAGTATCATAAATGCATTTAAAGGAAAAGAACTGGAAAGTATTTATGTATTATTCTTTTAAACTGCAAGGGATATTTGTCCTGGTAACTGACACAGAAATTATATCTTAACCAATATGAACTCTGAAGAAGAAAAAGTTAAAAAACAGCCCCTGAAAGTTTAATCTCCCTCTGTAAGTTACAACAGCTTGTCTGCCTCAGGGTACAGTACGATGCGATTTAATACCTTAGAAACATCCGCTAGGAAATGCAGAAGCCTAGGATAGAATATATTTTTCAGTGAATTAGTTACAGGTTTAGGGTAGGAGATCAAGGACAGAATATAATCATAACCTGGTTTTATTTTAATGATTCTATTTTTCACTCAAGGCCCTGAGGATTTTCTCCTCTTATACCAGACGCAGTGAACAAATGCCAAGGTCTTTCAACTCTGCATAAGAGGATACTTTTCTTTATTAAAAAACTAAAGCTACGTGATTTATTTTGTTAAAATTAGTTGTGGAAGGATTCTGTCTTCCTCCTGCCACATACTTAACAACTTTTTTCAACCCTTCAAAGCAGCATTTCTATCAAGAATGGCCAATTACCCTTGGTCAGCGTGAAAACTGTAACTTCCAGTATGCCACATCTAATAATGATTTTCAGTATTAAGGAGACTGTTTAAGTGCACATGTAAATTTTTAAACACACTAAGAGCTGAAAGGTAATGAATGATTGAAAAAAAGAAAGATATCTGGACGGAAAATTAAAGCTTATTTAAAAACTTCTAGACTTAAAGATTGGAGTCCTCTGTGACATTTCATGCATGCCTCCTAATGCTGGCCTTAGAAGCCAGCTGTGGGTGTACGCATTTGTACTCATTTCAATTTTCATCCGAACAAGCAGCCTCAGAAATCACAGAGCGTATTTCGTACACAAGTAAAGGCGCTCAGAGACTTCTCAGAAGTGCCTAATTCATTTTGAAAATCATCTTTTGGCTGCTTGAAACCTAAAATATCTCCTTCACCTCTAATGAGATTCTACTGATTAGAGAGAGGAAAGAAGAGTTGGGAGAGCTTCAAGAGATGTGCAAACATTTGTAGGTAGAGCAGGGACTGTTGCAAGAACTTGCTGTTTCAGAAGCCGGAAGAAATAATTCTGCATGGTTTCTAGAAGGGCTTTGTAACCATCACCTGCTCTATCCAATTTAACAAACCAAAATTGCTTACAGAGCCAAGGGTAACAATAGACAGCCAAAGAAAGATACTCTCTTTCTGTCTGCAAAATCTCTGCAGCCATTGATTTAACTAGTCGTTTGTCACTCCGAGGGCTTGCTGAAGCACAATTTTCAAATATAATGAACATATGTTAGTTTTATGTTGACGGGGAATACTGTGAATTTAACATAGGAACTACTTGGTCTCTAAAGCATTCAGCCAGGCTCCCTGACATAGTATTTTAACTACTTTATGTTAGCTTGGAGCAATGCAGTCTTCAAGGCATTAGAACCACTCGTAAGGGTTAACTTCATACTTACTCTATTTCACCAGAAGAGCAGCAAAGGTGCCACAGTCAGTATTTGTTTTCCTTCTTTTTATTCCAAAGTTAGCTTTTTGCTAATGCGTTTTGACTATTCACTATTGAACATTCTCTCATAAAATCATTGGGCCAAAACCTGAGCTCCACAGAAGTGGAAATAGAGACTCGAGTGCAGGTGGAAGGACAGAGACGAGCAGAGGTGTACGGGGTCAGAGAGAATACAGAAAGTTAAAGAAACCGAGGTGATGGATAGTCACTCACAAAAGGAGAGAAGGGGAGAGAAGAAGAGAGCAGGGATCCTGAAAGACAGAAATGGTGACCGAAGGGATGCTCAGGAAAGAGTAGAGAAAGAAATGTTTAAAAAAAAAATTGAGGAGTGTAGGAGGTGAAATTTCTATTACTGTGCTGTTCATTTACTTTAGCTCTTTGTGGAACAAATTCTGTTAAATGTTTTCCTCCAGAAGTCATCAGAACAGCAATTAAGTTGGCTAAGCATTAGAGTATGGAAAATGCAACTGGAGTGATTGTTACCATCAGTCTGAATATTCAAAGATATGATAGGAAATAGCTGTCGCAAGGTGATTACCCCGTGTATGAAATCTTCCGGTGCCATGGAGAATGAAAACCAATTATTTGCATTTGAGATACATGCCACAAGAACAGGGAAGTTGGGCATCTAGGAACCCTCTCGCTTCTGCAATGAGAACATTCCCAAAACTCCCATAGTCAAGGTCACTTCATCGCTCTTTAAAGATTTTCCAAAAATTGCCAAGAGAGAGGCAAAGAACACAGTCTTCTGCTTTGCTTTCTAACAAGGCACTGCATTCAGCCATTAGAAGAGGGTATTTGTACTGGGTTTTACCTCTTGTTTCTGATGAACGGTGCTGAAGGGCGTAAAGAAACAGAGGGAAATTACAGATGGGCTTACAACAGCAACTAAAAGGTCAAATGGGAACTTTCCTTTAACAACCTGCTGTGTAAAAATAAGAATTAGAGCATATTATAATGGGCAGAACGTGAAGAAAATAAAATTCTCTAGAAAACAAGCGATTGAACCATCAGATGGAGAGGAGTAAAATTGCACCGTTTAGTGGAGAACAGAAAGCATAAAGAACACAAAACATGGGGTGAAAATGTATTTGATAAATGAGAAAAGCAGAATTCCCACTCATTATGACTTAAAAAACAACTAAAGTTTAAGACAAAAACAGAATATGTTTTTGACAGCTGTGATCCAGGTTATTAAAACATCCGTAAATAAACTGAAATATTTTGTTGATTATCCTGTAAAAGAGACTAACACAGTATAAATTTATACTCTGTGTACATACGTGTGTACATAATGCATGGACATAATTGATAGAAGTGCCAGTAGACCAATAGAATATAATTACTATGTCATTTTATTTGCTAAGGAAAAATATATGGTACAGATTTCTCAGCTGCAACAGAATGGATAAGCCAAGACTATTTTTCTCCAAAGTGCCAGGTAGGGAGTTAGGCACTACAGAAAATGGGTTTCATAAGCACTGCAGACAAAACAAGTGCTGCGCTTCCGCAAGAGCCGTTTGCAACTTAGCTGCAAGAACAATTGTAGATCACTGTTTCCCAAAACAACTGAAGGGGAAAGGTGTGGTGACTTTACTTCCTAAACCTCTCATCATTCTTGTTTTCAAAGATGACTGAAATAAGTCGTGTCACAACTTCCCTTTCAGCTTGGTTTCCCTCCCCACCAGCCTCATTTCTCCCTTTCAAATGTCATGGGGAGTTCTGGGATCCTTGATACATACAATTAGGAAGGAGAGTTTAAAGGATCTTATAAATGAGTTCTTGACAGATGAAGTTAGTCAAGAGTTGCAGGAAAGGTGGATCCTTTAGAAAGCCATAAATGAACAAATAATCATAACCGCAGCATTACACAAACACCCCCTCCGAATTTCCCAGAACACCCTCCTAATAGCATTCAGGCGCTGAAGAGCCCTGCGCTCCGATTGCCTTTGTACTCCAGCATTGTATGGTACAGACTTTACAAGCACTACACGCCAGGTCTTTCATTTCCATCAACCCGGTTACCTCATTGCCCACAGGAGCAATTAGTTGATTAGATCTACTCTATAAGCCCCTGTGGGGAAAAAAACCAGATATGCATGTTCCAAAAGTTTTCAGGGGACACCACAGAAAAGAGGCAAAAAATAGTTTTGGCATCATGAAGAGACACCTTTACTGGTAAGATGTGCCATCTTCTAGGAGAAAAGCAGCAAAGCAGCTGTGAGAGGTGGAGCAGCAGAGGAATGGTACCTGTCTTAAAGAACCAGACTTATCCTTGAGTTAGAACGTCTGCACAGGTTCCAATATTTTCTATGATTTTCATGATTCTATGATTCTATTTCACAGGCAAAAAGTTTTGGAAATTAAAATAAATCAAAGCTCCTGCAAACCAAAAGAGCAAAACAGACATTAATAACAGAATAGGAAATAATTACAAAAAAAGTAATTGGATGGTAGCCAGGAAGTATAAGAAAAGAATAAATGTTACCGTTTCCTTAATTAAGACCATTAAAGGGCAATACTGTAAGTGACTCAGAAGAAACAGCTGCGTAGAAGAAGTTTACAGGCGCTTGTGACTTAAACTATAAGGTTTCCTAATGGGCAATTATATAATTGTAGGCTTATTTTAAGGCTTGACCTTTCTCCGTTATGAATAAAGAACCCCTCCAGAGCACCTTATAAAGGCGCAGGTAGGCACCAAACAAGATCAAATTTTTAAGTTCATCCTGGCAAACTGATTTGGATGCACGTTACTATTTGCAGCGGGCGCCCGGACATGCTAAGGGACTTCCAAGCCTCTCCGCTGGATCAGGATGCAGAATAACAGAAATCCTACGGATCCCATCCCTTGCCAGAGAGAGCGATGCTGCCGGTGCGGCGTCACGCACCTCACAGACGTGGTCTCTCCGTGGCTCTGGTCGGACCGATCTCTCGTAGCATCTTGTAGAGCTCCAGCTGAAGCTCTGCATAAACCCCCCACTTTTCTTCCACCCGCTGGCCTGCGCTCTAGTACATGGGCACAGAGCAGAAGCAATTTGCTGCTCAAACTCCGAGGCTGAAATTCCTAAAACAGCCTTTAGGGGACAGCGGAGAATTGCAAATGACACATTTTCAGCCCTGGCCTCGTAGTCTGGGATCCTCAGGGGTTTTTTATATGAATTATGACTTCTGATTCGAAGTGCAGACGAAGTGTAACGTCTGTATTAATGTGTGCTGTTTATGTACTGTGGCTTTGTAAGATAAGGTTGGGGCTCGTAACAGCCGTGTATTTTTAAGTATATTGTAGCCTTTTCTATCATTCAGAATTCCAGTTTCCACCTGGCTAAGCTATAGCCTCGCTGAGCGAACTGCTGCACTGTCAAAAGGAGCTCAGGGCTCCATGTTCAGGTCTAAGGGAAAAGAGAACAGTGTCCCCAGATAAAGAATACTGGTGACCATTGTTGGAGATGTAGTGATCCTGGGCTTTGACATGGGGACTTTAAATCTGTGAGAAATTTGCCACCTGGGTCCAAATATTGCACTTCTCCCTCCCTGGCAGAAGTTGGGCTAATTTTTTTAAGAGCTGTTAGCAATAATGAGATTGTAGTTGCCTTTTGCTCTAAATTGGTAGAAGCTGGTTGGGGCAGCAGCACCGACCGCCCTACTGGGCAGATGCTCTGCTGTTCTGGGGTGCCACTTGCTGCTGTAGATAATACGTATTTTTGAAGCAAGCAGTGGTCTAACGCTGGCCTGGCCTGCATTGTCCATGTAACACCGAAACAAGGTAAGGTCTCCTGTTGGCAGGGTGGGATCCTGAACTGGTCTCCCAGTTCCCCTGCAGCCTGGGACCCTTTGGACAGATGGCGGGTGCCAGCAGGGCAAGGGGGGGGGTCTGTTGAAAAGACCGAGCTGTTTGCACTGGAGGCTTCGAAGTGCATGGCAGATGTTTGAAGATAAAACTGCTGACAACCAGTTCTGATGAAAGCCTTCGGTTTCTTAGCTTTAGATTGGACTTCAGTGAACATTACAAAGCAAGAGAGCCAAGGCTTCGTGTATCGTTGGGCACTAGAAGCAGACGAAGCTCACATATGTGAAAGGACTGCTAAGGACTGCACCTCGGTATCCGAAGGATGTTGAACCTCTTGTTGGACAAGGCAATCAGTGTTGACATCATACAACCAAATAGTGTGTGATCGGTGTCTACCATTTCTGCTGGCAACCTGTTTTCAGTCATGTGATTGTGTGACACTGTATAGCAGAAAGCAAAAAAAAGTGGGGCTTTTTTACACTGACGTTTCTAGAATTACCAGACTAAATGGGCTAATTGAACCTCTTCCAATCAACTTCTTAAATCATCCTTTTAAACAAATGCCAATTTTATTTGAAGCTTTCTGAGCTCTCTCCACTGTAACTTGGGTCTGTGTCCAGGAAATCACATCTTTTGTTTATAGAAAGCACCATTTCCTTTTTTAACAAGAAAATAAGAAGGTTATTTTTTCTATATATACTTGTTCTATTTGAAATCACTTTGGTTAAAGCCAAGAATTTTGGACTCAGACCTAATTGAGGTTGAGAAGCTATATAAAGCATGTATTTATGCTCATTTTCAGTACTGTAATGTATTTATGACAAACTTCCATACTTTTTTCTGTGTTTGTTTTCAAGGTTAATATTACAAATAAAAGTCATTTAACAGGCAAATTCTACAGCTACTGTACAAAAGCAAACTGTAGAAGCAGAGCAGGAGTGACCTTATTGAATATAAAATATCGTAAGAACTGAAGTTAAAAGCCCACTACTGTCAAAGGAGAGTGTAGTTTATTTTCAAAATCTGATGTGTTATGAAGAAAATGGCTTGGGTAGTCAAGACTATTGTATTTCTCTTCCCTTGCCTATTTTTCTGTTGTAAATATTTGTATATTGCTGTCCAGATATTCCTAGAGGGAATCTTTTTTTTTTGTTTGCAAGGATGTCATTATATCAGGTAACTGAAGTATCCATATATTATGTTCCAGAAGTGCCAGCTTAGAAAAAGAAAAACACAGTTATCTTTCAAACACTTGTTTTGTCTTTTGGAATTGAAATACACTAATTTTTGAGCAGGGTAAGCAAGGAGAAGCCTGCAGTTTGGCGTGCAGTTGGTTTACAGATCTCTCTAGCAAACAAACCCATTACAAGGCTTTGGTACTAGTACTAACTAGAATTACTGTTGCGTACAATTCATTAATTAACAGTTGCCTTCAAATAAACTAAGTCTGTGGCCTTTTTTCGCCCTTTCCCTTACTCTGCTTGAACCCCTGGGAAGCAGAGCAGAGGCACCTGCCATGAGGCTGCCGTGAGTCATGAGGGAGGTCAACTCTCATGAGGACGATGCTTCAAACCCACAGGTCCAGACTAAGAGGTTTGCCCTCTGGACATCCAGACGCTGCCGATGGTGGAAGCACTGCTCCCCAGTAGGTTATCCTGCACGACCACCCGCCTTTCCCAGGTGGGACGTACACAGACTTTTCAATTGCACCGTGTGGCGCAAGACAGACGGACCTGTAGAGAAGAACGAAAGTTCAGGTGGTGAGCCAGTCCTGGGAACAGGGGTGGCAGAGGGCGAGGGAGGTGGGGATTCAGCCGTGATGTCGTTTTCTTTCTGGACAATTAGACGTATCATTCTCAAGAGGAAGCCTTTTAAATCAAAATCAAAAGGGACAGATTAACTTCTTAGCAAGCTGCCAATCCCTTGAAACAAATCCCCTGACCAAGACTTTGCAGATTCTGTATTGAGGCAAAGACATTGTTTTGCCTCCTCCCAGCTCCAATATAACATGCCCTGTATTTTTCACCAGAAGAATCTGGGTGACACGACCTGCAATTTACACTGCCAGTCCGTTCGATTTGTCTGTCATTTTGCTGTCTCACAGAGGAGGGTAATCTCTCACCACCGAGTCACTGATTTAGGCCAGGGAGGAGCAGCTCCCTGATGCTGCAAAGGTCTGGTGTAGTATAAACTTAGGTTAAATTGGCATTAGGCTTCTGAAACACTCAAAGGTTAATCTCTGAGGTTAAGTAAGCAGCTTTACTACGGGGAGAGGGACCTGCCCCACATCAGCCTGCTCGCTCTGCCCACAGGGGTAGCTTCTTCCTCACCTGCAAATGGGATGGCTGAGCTCTGTCCTGACCTAGGTAAGCTGTGCTGAGATTCCGATCTTTGCTTGCAAGCGGTTGTTTTTAGCAAGATAAAATGTAAATCTCCAAGTTTTGCAACAGAAACATCCAGTGTGGCAGTGTATTTGATAAAACTAATTGTGACCTATGTAGAGGATGGAGACCTGTAATACCACACTGTTGTGTCTTTCAGTGTCACTTGCAGGTGTTGTGCTTATTTAATGAAGAGAGTTTGTCTCATCTTTTCTCCCGCTCCCTTCCCTCTGTTTTGCCACTCTGTTTTTGTCACTTTTCTAAGCTAGCTTTAATTGAATTGTTGCCATGCCCTCCCTCCAGCAGCAGTACAGCCCTCTGCTCTTCCCCTGATCCTTAGAGATCTCCTGCAACGAGCGCCTGGAACTTGCTTGGTGCTTCTCTGGGCCTTTTAGCTGAGACTTGGGGATGGACTTCAGAAAGTCTTACTTCCACTTCTCTTCTGGGGTCTAGTTTTGTTCCTTTTAGAGCTATGTTTCTCCTTTAAACCAGAAGTCAGGCTTTTTGCCTCCTTCTTCTCACTCTTCTCTCCCAACTAACTAAACCCTGCATTTTTATTAAGCTGTTTCAGCAACTCTCTGGCTTCACCAATTACAGTTACGAGTTCAGTCATGTTTTAGGGATTGAATCCTTCACTCCTGTGAAATAAAACATGTAAAGTTTTTATTTCTGTTCCACTTAAGGGACCTGCCAATGCAGCTTCATGGGAGCACTTGCAGGCATCATTTCAGCCAAAAGAAAACCTAGTCTATGAGGCAAGTGTTGTTTTGTGTGCAAAGGGAAAGCTGAAGGATTCAGAGGATTCTGGTTTAAAGAATTGCCAAAGTAAGTTGCCTCTGGAAACCAAAGTGCATTTCCAGACCTCTGGCAAACATCCTGAAGGGTTGGTGACTGGCTCACTCTCCGGTATAGGCAACTTCTGTGTATCACCATTAAAGTAACTGTGTTGCCACATCAGCTCTGACCATTTGTAAAAACTCAATATTCATTTACAGGCATGTTTAAATAATTTAATGGTCTCTGTATGTGCTACTGTAACTGTTGCAGAAGTGTCTTTGGAGCCCCAAATATTTATTCTCTGCCAACTGATCTCATATAGCCAATGCTTGCAACAAGTTCTATGTTGGTGGACCCAAATACCCAGACAGAAATCACTGCAGCCACCAAGAATGTCCTCCATTTTAGCCAGATATGTTTATTTTGGAGAAGAAAAGCGAGATTTGGTTAGTTCACTTTTCACTGCTACTTAAGATGCTCTTAATATGCAATTAGTTCTAATATCAGCAAGTAACCGAGTCTAGTAGAAAAACAACTTTTTTTTTCATTAGTATGATTACAAAAGAAAACTTGACTTTCAGAACTTGTAGGACCAAACCACAATCACACCAGGTAAAATTACTGATGCTAAGATCTCATGGTACAAAATGAATAGTACTAAAACGATCAAATGAGATTGCAACTTCTCCACTGTTGTGAGGCAGGCACAGTGGTTCTTAAAAGTTTTCATTTCTGAACAGCAGCTGTGGATAACAGGTATTTGTGAAAGCTGCTCGTGGCTTTGGGCTACAGTAGAATTGCAGAAGTTCTGGTCTTCTCATCATTTGTTTTTGATGCTGAATTAGTGCAGGATGTCTCATGAGCAGGCTGCTCTTCTGAAGCTGCTGAGTCCATACCATTGCCATAGGATTCCTCCGCTGGCAGTCACAGATAGTTGACTGCAGTTATTGTCGAGATTCGCAT
This sequence comes from Fulmarus glacialis, assembly GCF_000690835.1. NCBI lineage: Eukaryota > Metazoa > Chordata > Aves > Procellariiformes > Procellariidae > Fulmarus > Fulmarus glacialis. Next base: position 34,292 of record NW_009212454.1, read on the forward strand.
TTTGTATCACAATCACATCCTTTTTTTGCTTATATTCCTGAGTTTTGTCTGTGTTCTTCTGCTTTTGATTCTTATCTTTTATAGGCAGTGTCAGTATTAGTTAATATTCGTCCTCTGCAATAATAAAAAAATGTTTCAGAAAAGGACACACTGGTATGAATTAAGAGGCCAATTAAAAAAAAAAACCTTACAGCAAAGACCTCAGTGGATTATTGTTAACAGCTAACGTTGCACTCCAGAATTCAGTGGTGAATACTATAACTATAAACACTTAATTGCTGATATCAACCATCTAATAAAGAATTATGTGCATGGGGGGGGAATCAACGGACTGTTTTTTCTCCTCCATCAGTGAAGTAACTACTGAAGTCAACACTGTCCTAACCAGTACGAAACCAGAGACTGCTGCAGAGACTATTATACGGTGTTTTCATACGTCTTTATGATCTGCAGCCTTCATGTTCCTCCTGCTTGGAGGAAATCATGCAATCCATATGTAGAGGGGGAGATCTTGCATTGCTGATAATCTCTCAGAGTGTTTGACCTTCTTGTGTAATCTTGTGTAATCTGTCTCAACATTGACACGAAATTTTCTTTTTCACTTTGTTAGTGTCTCCGAATGAGTGAAAATCCTGGAACAGCAACATTTTCTTGATTTCAGTAGCAACAAAGGGAACTTCCAAGTCATTGCAAATTAATGTGCTGTGGAGCCTCTGCGTGGATTGTCTCTAGAATCACTTTTATCGCTACGGCAGTTCTGACTGTTTCAATGATCTGATTCAGTGAGATGCAGCCTCTTGTCCTTACAGCCTATCCACGCAGTTACAGAGGGGCTCAAACAGAAGGGAAGTCATCGCTGTCTTCCTACATACCTCATTCCTGTGTCAGGTGCTGAAATCTTTCCTACTAAACGGTGCCGAACTGGGCCTTTAATAAGCACTGGTTTGGGAAGCTGTAATTTCAACATTCAAGGGATACTTGCCAAGCTTTGCTAACAATTTAAATTTGCTGTTGTAGTTAATGTTTTTTTATCTTTGCACATGCAGTCTGGGCTCTGGGGCGCAGGCCTGGGCTCAAAGCTGCTGCACCGAAGGGGACCTTATCATCTCGTTTGGGAGGCTGAGGAGGAAGACTTTGAAAGAGCTTGCTGGTGCACCCATCCTATGGCCGCTGCCGTGTTAAAGGATCTTCTTCCATCAGTGGTCTCAGAGTTCAGGGAACATCTGGACGACACTCTTAGTCATACGGTTTAATTTTAGGTAGTCCTGCGAGGAGCAGGGAGTTGGACTCAATGATCCTTGTGGGTCCCTTCCAACTTGAGATATTCTATGGTTTTACGATTCTATGATCTTGACCTTCAGAGCAGTGAATGCCATTTCTCCCCACTGCTCCCACTGGAAGACCCATCTGCCACTGAATTACTTGAATGGTTACACATCACAGCTGTTAAAAGAAATTTTTCCATGGGCAGCCTACATGTATATGTTCCTATGCTAACATCAGCCTAAAGGATAAGTTTCTCTTCTTCCCTCTTGTGTTCACACAGGACCACACGAAGCCATGATTACCCTTGGCCCGCATTTGGCTCTTAAAGCACGTTTGGACAGTTTTAAATACGGAAGTATCTTTCTTTTCCTACCTAGTTTGGCAAATCCAGAGGCTACAGTAACACGTTCCCTCCTTTCAACTTTCATGTTAATCCATTCTTCTTTCCATATCTCTTCTTTCCTGCTTTCTTGTTCCTTTCTATGCCAACTGTTATTTTGGTATTGCCTTCTTTCCCCTTTTCAACACTTTTGAAAGCGAAAGAAGTGAGAAACTTTATAGTACTCCTTTTCTTCAGTTGATGTGTTCCTGATGTGTTCAGTTGATTATTAAGAATAATTACTATCCTTAAGAGTTTGCTACAACACAGATCTAAAGCACTCACTTTGCTGCAGAATCTTCCCTGCTGAAGTAGGCATCCCCAGAAATAATCCCTATGTATGGAAGTTGAGACACTAACTCTGGTTCACCAAAAAAATTTGGGGGGTCTGTTAGGCTAGTTCCAGTGCAATAACCATACATGGTGGGATAGCCACAGCTAAGAACCAAACTCCCACCCAGCCACCCACTCACACACCCCCTCAGCAGGATGAGGGAGGAGAGAATAGGAAGAACAGAAGCGAGAAAGCTTATGGGACAAGATAAAGCCAGGGAGATCACTTACCAATTACTGCCGCAGGCAAAACAGGCTCGAGTTGGGGAAGATTAATCTATTGCCAAATAAAATAAATATTTAATTGCTGATCAGGTAGTGAGAAACAAAAAGCCAAGCATTAAAACAACACCTTTCCTTCCCCCTTTCCCATGCTCAAGTTCACTCTTTCACTTCAGACTCCTCTCCTCCTGCCCTTGTTAGCACTGCAGATGCACTCCGTCCCTTCAGAGAGGCAACGAGCGGTGCAAGGGGGTGTTTGTGGTCAGTAGGTAGTGGTTTGTCTCTGCCACTCCTTCCCTCCCACATCTTTCTTCTGCTCCAGTGTGGGGTCTCTGTGGGCTGCAGCTTCCTTCAGCAATATCCAGCTGCTCTGGTGTGGGCACCTCCTCCTCTTCCTCCTTCTCTGACCTTGGTGTTTGCACTGTTGTTTCCCACTTTTTTATTTTACTCCTCTGCCTGTTCAGTGGTTTTTGCCCTTTCTTAAATATATTATCACCAAGGCACTACCAGCCTCACTGATGGGCTCAGCTGTGGGTGGTAGGTCCACTAGAGCCGTCTGGAAATGGGCTGTGTCTGGCATGGGGCAGCCCCCTCACAGAGGCCACCCCTGCAGCCCCTCTGCTGCCAGACCCTTGCCATTTATACCTAACACACCATATGGCTTTGGCATCCAAAAATCAGCTTCAAAGTGGATCTCTATGAGGAAAAAAAAGGAGTATAAACAAAGATATCTCAATGCAGTAGAGGGAGACTTCTGGGATAAGCAGCATTTCCACCGGGCTCCTCCTCCCTCTGTCTAATAAATACTGTTTCTGCCCATCTCTCCATAGTCTACTACCTACAAACTAAAAACTGTACACTTCTCACTGAAGATGCACTGCATGAGGGAATCGGGTATCATATGCTTTTACCGCATTATTATTATTACTATTAGAGCATTACTGTACTTACTTAACTTTTTTTCGGCTGAAAAATATTGCTCAGCTAGACCCATTAGTGAGCTTTAATTTGTAAAGCTTTTTCTTAGGGTCTGTTTGATGAATTCTCAAACCAAATTTGCACAGCTGGATTTCAAAATTAACGCAGTAAATAGACTATCAGTTTTGTGCAGTGTCATTCTGAATTCTCACGTCTTGCCTTACCGGATTTTTTCCTTGTATTCTAAACAACTCAATAACCGCAACAAAATCAGCCCTGGTATTTCTGTAGCTGAGGTCATACAGCAATAGAAAAATGTTTGCTGTCTTTCAGCTGAATAAAACCCAACTGTAAGGCCCAAAGCAAGTGTTCAAAACCAGCATGAGGATGGCTGTATTTTACTTAATTCAGAAATACAGGACCACAAGGACCAAGCGATACCCCTCTTGTACTAGGTAAGACTCAGTTTAACTACACAACCCTACATTGCACAGAGATGGGCAGGAAGCGCAAACTGAAGTTCATCAACTCATCTCATTCATCAGTCTACATGCTAGTATGCCAGCAGTCTTGGCTGGACGGCCCTGGGAAATACGTACTCTGCCTGGTGAAATGTGAGGAATATTTCAAGCAGGAAGACCCTCTAAACAGAAGGAAGATGAATAACTTTAGTATTTTAGTTGGGGTGAATTGTGCTTAGAGGTGACTATTTTCCACATTGACCGGATGGTGTCTCTGGTGACCGCTTAGCTTGGACACCGCAGCTGAAAACCTGAAATGAGGACACCACAGTGGGCAAGAGATGATGAGGAGCAGAAGGTGCCTAACATTATGCTAGGGCTCCAGAGTTGCTGGGTTGCTGTATTGGAGCTGAAAATCATAAATTGACGTTTTTGAGTGTGTTTGGGTGCTGTTTGTGTGCTGCTGCTCCTTGCACTGAAGTGACATAATTGCTTTTATTTAGGACTAGGCAGAGCTAGTAGAAGCTCCCGGCAGCCCCTTTCTTCCCCCTGCCATAGGGAGGTAGAAGCTGCTGGCGGGCAACAGAGAAAGAGTTCTCCCTGTTCTTCAAAACGCCTGGAGAACCAGAGGGTAGATGTCTCCTCTCAGGCCTGTCAGGGGGAAACGGAGCAGAAAGGGTAGATTACCCTAGTTCTTTCTCCTCCTTTTTCAGACAGATGGTTTAGATGCAGCTACTTTGCTAGCACTCAGCATCCATCCACTGCTGAAGTTTCCATCAGAGAAGTGCACCATCAGGCATCACATGCCCGTGTACAACTTACTGCTATTTTCTCTAGCGAGAGGATTCATTTTGAAAGATTTTGTCTGGCGTGAATTTAACTGACACCAAGGCAGAGAGTGCTTTCAGAACATAAATCATCATTTCCCTTTAAGCAATGAGGCTTTAAAACACAAATCAAGGGACAAAACATTACTTGTGCAAAAGATGCTGCTTCTGCAAGTACCCTTTTAAACAGGTATGTAGTATCCAGTCTGCTGGGAAAGCACAAATTGCTCTTAAATCAACAGAGGTGGGGATAAATAACCACTAGTCCATGTAACTGCAGTAGACCACAAATCATGCTGCAAGGCTGGGCTAAACTTTGCCTTCAAGGGACATTAGCAAACCATCCGCAAGGGCGTTCTATCCACCACCTGCACCACAGTGATGTCAAAGAGTGATGTCTCTCCCCCAGACACCGACGAGTGATGGAGGCAGTCTCTCTGCAACTAAGAGCCAATGTTTTAGTACAATCTGGATTGGGGATCTATTTTAACAGATTCCTTCAGGTGTGACTCAAAAAAGACCATTGACAAATCATATATTATGAATGGCCGACTTGCATCAGTAAATCTTGAAAAAATGGAAAGTGACTTGGTGCTTATTGTTTTGACTTTGGTCTTTGGAAGCCATGATGGAAAAATATGTCTTGTTGCCAGTAGGTTTCAGTAGTAAAGAACTGTTGTAATTCCATGCTTACTAAAATGTAATTTTTCTTCATTTGTACCATGAGCTTATATTTCCCTTAACTTTATCAGGTTTTAAACGCTCTCATTTCCCAGGTTCAAGGCTAAAAGGAGAGCAAGGCTAGCAGGCAGTAACCTCCATGGGGACAGGACGTGGAGCAGGACCCAGTCTGGTGAGCCAGCTCCTGGCTCTGTGCACTGACTGTCTCTCTTGCTTGTACCAGACCCTCACACTGGGGCAATGGGTCGGACGTTTCCCTCTAGCAACCACAGCTTTCTGACAACCACATGTCTGAGAAGTGTGAAGGTCCCTACAAATGCAAAAGCACAAAACCAGCAGGGGATCACGTCTCTGACATGGCAAGTTTCTTTAACCTGGGCCACACAGTGCAGGTGCACGGGTAGCATCCTCCTCTGTCGTGTTGATGAAGGTCCTCAGAGGCAGTGGAAAAGAAGAGGGCTGGGCCAGCCTGGCTTGCTCCAGTTCAGGCTGGGAACTGCCTGCAGGCCAAATCTGGCTGTGCATCTTCTCCGAGGCCCAAGTTCATTCTCCCCTTGGGCAACTGGAAGGCTGCTTGTCCTGTGACAGCTAATAAGGAGTTAGCCCCTCATCAAGTCCCCTGTGCACTTCGGTGTAAGCACCATCAACAGCCACATTTATCCCATCACAATTATAGAATCACAGAATCACAGAAGGGTTTGGGTTGGAAGAGACCTTCAAAGTTCATCTAGTCCAACCCCCTGCCATGGGCAAGGACATCTTTCATTAGATCAGGCTGCTCAAAGCCCCGTCCCACCTGACTTTGAACACTTCTGGTGATGAAGCGTATGACAGTTTGCAGACTGAAAATTAAGCACCGACAGCAGTGCCTGCAGAGTCAGCATCGTGACCTAATTTTCTGAATTAGGAAAGGGCAGCCAGTATTGTTTTCAACATCGTTCCTGCCTTGAACTTGCCCAGCTGCAGGCAGGGCTCGTGCATGAGCTGAAGACACTCACCAGTTCCTGACAGCTGGATACCAATGTCTGCAGAGCATGACTCTGAGCAGTCATTGTAAAGTTGGGGTAGCAAAAGCCTCTGGGGCTCAGCTTGGACTGGAACTGGTAGAAGAGGCTCTGGAACAGCTCTGTGGCTTGCCAGCAAACACCAAGTGTGACATGGAGTGTCACTGCAGCGCAGCTCTGATCGATCCCGTCCTGCTGCGTAAGCAGTTTATCCATACATGCTTTAAAAAGTTCAGGTTTACAAGTCTTACAGTTCACACAGGCTGAAATAGACCCATCGTGCTTTCCCCAATTCCTACAGTAACTCCTCCATCTTTTCAGCTGGCACTTCAGAATGTTTTGCTTTTATATCTTCACAGTTTGCTGTTTGAGTGTCTTAAGAGAACATATTAAGTTAAATCTCACCTGAATAAAATATTTTAAAGTAAATTTTTATTCTTTCAAATAAATAGGTTTTTTTTACTTTACCATGGAATTGCCCCAAGTCAAATGAGTACAGAAATTATTCCCAACATAGATTTAGTTTAGTAAATTGTACAGCATTAAACATGCCTTTGCAACGCTGCAATTGAGAAGACTTGGCCTTCACGTAGTGTCATATTGAGGATATTTTAGAATACCGTTGGTGGTCCTGGAATGGTGTACTGGTTTCCTCAGTTACAGGAATAGCATAACAACACAAGTGTGGACACTGACAGCAGCAGGGATGAGTGTGAGGTATGTCATGGGTCTCTTGTACATCTGGAAGTCCCCTGTGACAGAGAAGCAAATCCTAAAATATGTTACTTAATGAAAACTGCAAGGGCATGCAGTAGTTATTACCAGTGAAAATGTTTGCAACAGAGTGGCAAGATGGCACAAAACTCCCTGTACATGATTCTGAAGTGAGTATTTGGGAGTGTAAGCAAAATGTAACCTTGTGATAAGAAATGGGTCTGTGTATGAGGTCAAAAAGCAAGAAGTACAAAGGTCTGACATCTGACACAGCATGTCTCCAGTGCTATAGGGCCACGTGATACCACCTAGTCTGCAAGCAACAGAGAGTGTGGGAAGCAATGCGCCCAGCTGGAAAAGAAGGTGGGACGTGGAGACACTGGTGACCTTGCTATTCAACATCACACAGGGTAAATCACTTGCACAGCTTCTGCTCTGTGTAGTGTCAGAATTACTGTGACCAGCCAATACTTTCTCATTGACCAGAACATCCCAAGTTGATGGGATTATTGTATTGTATTATTCCTAGCTTAATGAGTGATGACTTCTTCAGCCTTCACAGTATTTTATGAGCATGTGCCCATTTTGGTTCATTTCCCCTCACAGGAATGAAAAGAGTATATCTCTCCAGAGAGAATCTCTATGGTGACCGGGTGTCTGGACGAGTGCATGTATCCTTGTCCTTAAGTAATGCTATGCTTTTTCAGGGGGGATGCTGGGAGGTGACTTTCAACTCCAAGAGTGTATTTCCATTAAGTCACCTAAGATGGTACTTCCAGTGGCTGTTCATTTGCCTAACTTAGATTTTTTTGCATAGCTTACATGCTACTTTGCCACTACTATGGTAGAAACCATAGAAATTACAGAAAAGTCTGGGCTGGAAGAGAGTTCTGTAGATCATCTGCTCCAACCCTCTGCTGAAAGCAGAGCCTTCAGTAAGTCTTCCAGGGTCCTGACAAGACATGTCTTGAATATTTCTAGTGAGGGAGATTCTACCATGTATCTGGCCAACCTATTTCAATGTTTTATTGTTCTTGGAGCAAAGGCTTTTTTCTTGTATCCAGACAGCATTTCTCCTGAAGCAGCTCATGTCCATTGCCTCTCATCCCGGTACTGTGCATCCTTGTGAAGAGAGCACCTCCATCTTCTCTATAACTCTGTTTCAGGTATTGGAAGACTGACTAGATCTATCCTGAGCTTTCTCTTCTCTAGCTTGAGAAAACTCAGCTCATTCAACCTCATATCATGTTCTCCAGCCCTCTAATGGTCTTTGTGGCCATCCACCGGACCCTCCCCAATTTTTCAATGTTGTTCTTGAACTAGGGGGACCAAAACTGGACACAATATTCCAGGTGCCAACAGGAGTGGAATAATCACATCCCTGGAACTGCTGTGTGTGTGCTTGGTGACACAACCCAGGAGAATATTTGCTGCTGTTGCTGCTTGGGCACACTACTGGCTCATGTTCAGCTTGCTTCCCCCCAGGTCCTTTCAGCAGAGCTGCTTTCCAGCCGGTCAGATCCCCGCCTGTACTGCTGCTTGGGATTATCCTGTCAAGTGCAGCACTTCTTTAAATTTCTTGTTCTTAAATCTCATGCAATTCTCGTTGGCCCAATCTTCCAGCCAGTTGAGGTCTATCTGTATGGTGGCTTTTTCCCAGTTTGGCGTCGTCTGCAGTCTGGGCAAGGGTGCATTTAAACTTGTTCATCCATATTTTTTGTAAAAACTTTGGACAGTGTTGAACCCAGTATTGGCTCCCAAGGAACTCCACTCATGAGTGGCTGCCAGTTTGACTTTGAACCATTAAACACCACTTTTGATCACAGCAGTTCAGACAGTTTTCCATCCATTTTCTGGTCTATCTGTCCAGTCCGGAACTTTCCAGCTTGTCAACAAGGATGTTTTGGGAGATGCTGTTAAATGCCTTGCTAAAATCAAGATAGTATTCTCCACAGCTGTCCCCTCATCTACCAGAAAGTTGTTTCATCATAGAAGGCTATCACTCACTGTATGGCTTTTCTCAGTCACCTTCTTGTCCTTCATTTGCCTGGAAATACCTTCCATGAGGGCTCGATCCACAGTTTTCCCAGGGAAAGAAGTGAGCTGACTGGTGTGTAGTTTCCCAGATCTTCCTTTTTGTCCTTTTCTAGATGAAAATAATACGAGCCTTTTCCTACTTGACTGGGACTCCCTGACCTGCATGATCTTTCAAAGATGATAGAAAGTGGTTTTGAATGAGGTGAGCCAACCCTTTTAGCTCCCTCAGCTGCATCTCATCAGGTCTCATAGACGTGTAAATACTGGGTTTGTACAGATGATCCCTAACTCAGCTCTCCTCCACTATTGGTAAGAATTGTGTATCTACATTTCCTGTTCTTCTAAACCCCCTGATAAATTGCACATTGTTAAAATGAACATTTCCTGACATTGAATCCTTTTGTACAAATGTAGGTTTTAATTTTTACTTTCATTTTATTCTGATTATGATTATATAGTTCACTTGTTAAGGAGAGAAGACTTTTATGCCATTTGACACATCTACAATGCAGCTGCAAATAAAAATACTCCTTTTTTTTTCACGTAGAAGTAATTAAGATGTTTTTTGTAGATGAATGAATCCAGGTCCTGCACCAAGAACTTGCGATACCTAAATACGAACTGCCAAAAAAACCCCAGAGGAAACACTAAATAACTGTGTGAAGATAACAGAAAAGGCAACTGGCCTTCGTTTTCTGAAACGCCATTTCTTGCTCGAAGCTGAAATTCAATAGTAAAACCAAAGCAGAAAGCTTCGCCGTGGGTGTGTGTGAAGTCTGGATGTGTATGGACGACGGTGTGGGTTCAGTGCCGTGGGCAGCGAGGCAGCTGCTGGCGCAGGCAGGGAGGTGCCACCTGGAAAACATGGGATCAGCTCCGGGGCTGACACCTCTTCCAAGGTGGCTAGGAAAAACTTTTGCAGCCTTTTAGATAAACATATTCGGACACTGAGGCAAAATGCAACCCAGCGAATAAAGGAGGAGAGGAGGGAAAGGCACAGGCACTGATATGGCCACATGTAGCCTACGTGGTTTGCAAAGAGAAGGCGGTGTAAGCAAAGGACTTCAGCTTGCAGGCCTGGCCCCGGGGAAAATCTCCCTTGAATTCAGTGGAAGTTCTGCCAACATGAAGACTGGGACCGGTCCTGTGGGAGTTTGGCACAGCCACCTCACCGCACCCACGAGGAACAACGCATTACATTCAGGAAGGGTATGCGAGCTCCAATGCTAAACCAACGACAAAGCTGATTTTGAAACGGTTTTAATGATAGACAATCTGCATACCAATTGACTCATTTGCGTATACGATAGCTTGGAACAATACCAGAGAAATATGTAAAAAGTCTGCAATGCTGTATGACAATAGCTTCCAAGTATGCTGACCTCCGGTAAATGAAACAAACGGAAAGTACAGTACTCTTTTGATGAGGCATTAATGAAGGATTAGGAGCGGATACAGCTGCATCACACGAGCACTTTGTCAGACACCCTGTTTTCACTCCGCGCCTTTTCCGCAATTACAACAGAAACATTGCGCGAGGCAGGCAGCGAGCATACGCCGTAACACATTTCTATTTCACAACAACCAGGCGGCAGGGAGCAGCACGGTGTGGCCTGACCCCCCCTGGTCCCCCCACCGGCCGCTGCGGCACCCACCGGGCGCTCCAGGCCGGCTGCTCTCAGGGCGTCCCCCCGAGCGGGGACCCAGGGAGAAGCGGAGGTGGCAAGGGGCCCTGCCCGCCTCCGCAGAGGGGACGCCTAAAATGCATCCCAGCCAGCCACAGGGCTGCGATGCAGGAGGGTAAACAGGTGGCAAGAATAGGAAGCCTAGGGAAAAACATACATTAATAAGCAAACGGGAAGGACACGAACACTCATGCAACTGCTTTGTCACCAGGGCTCTGACGTTGCACGTAACAGCTGCAGAGAGCAGGGCTCACGGAAGAGCTTGTAGGCTGGACCACAAGCTTTCGGAGTGCAAAACAAACTTCTCGCCGCTTCTAGCATGCAACCGCCCCCATCCATTTCAAGAGATTCTAGCTCTTTGAAGTGGTGCTCAAATCCTCACTGGGTGAATAGTGACTACTTACGTGTTTGCTCTTACCTTGTTGCCCTCCCTTCCCTATCCACCTCCAGAGTGGGGAGGCATGCCATATATGTATGAAAAATAAAGTATATATATTTTTCCTTTTTTATATTATTATACTGTCTTTCTTCCAAAGCTTATTTGTAAGGAATGAGTTGAGTAAAACTGAAGCTGCTAACACGCCAGGAGGCTTTCTATTTTAATGAATTGACTTTGAGCG
>NW_009212454.1:45509-61451 GCF_000690835.1 Fulmarus glacialis
ATCAAGTGTCCCAGTGAAAGATTGCTCTTTCTTTTTTTATTTTTTTCTTTTTTTTTTTTTCTGCAGAGGCAGGTGCTCTGGTTGGGTCCCAGGTATGGTTCTAGAGTACACCATCCAGGCTAAGAATCATTAATCCTACTTCTCAGCTTGGTTAGTATTTGGTGTTTCCGATTCCATGCCTTGATGTTGGTGTTTTTAAAAAACTATTAGGGGTCCAGCTGGGAGTTTAATTCTCACTGTCATTTCCATTCCCCAGTACCAAGGGTGGATGATGCTTGCTCTGGCAGCCAGTGCAAGCTTTGGCAGCCTCGTGGTTCTGCTGTCTTTGTGGTGGAGCAAGGGTACTTGCCCTCTCCTCCAGAGAGTCCTGACAAAGATCGCTGGGGTGGTGTGGTGAACCTCTTGTCTTTATTTATTTTCAACATAGGTCATTTCAGTCATCTGCCTTGGAGCTTATCCAGGCTACCAGCAACGTTGGCACAAGTGCAAATGAGTGCAGCAAAGAGGCAAGAACAAAAAGGTATACATCTTAAAGGTATATATTTTAAAGTTAGTTTTGATGTAGAAGAAAACATTAGTAGCAACATCAGGAGCCATTTGAGCCACAACCACAACAATATGCTTTGAACAGGTCTTAAATATCTATGTTTGAGACAGCAACATTTTGCTAGACCTGTTTAGGAAATGATTTCTTGCAGGGTACAGACTTGCCCTGCAGAGTTGCAGATCTAAGATAAAATCAGATCACTGAGATGTGAGTACTCAGCATGCTTAACATGTTTGAGGCATTCTGAGTGGTTTCGCCTTTCCACTGCTGTTATTTAATAACTTCCCGGTGAGTTTTTCAGTGGAAGTTGTTCACATACATCTTTTCTATGTCAGTGACTACTAATTAGTGCAACTCGAAAAGTGCTAGAATTTGCTGAAAATGGTCAGGGCAACTAAATGCTCCATATTGCTACATAAAGCTATACGGACAGATACACATTGTAGAATTCCCTATGCTGAAGTCATACATAGCTTTTTCAAACTGTCCTGTTATTATATTCACAGCCAACATTCGTGAAATATTTCAATTAACTGACTTATTGATATTGAAGGACAACATATGAGTATAAAATTTTCATAAGAAGAAATTTGGGGCAGTCTGTCAAGCGCTTTGGAGGAGAGATTCATAATCCAGAATGGTTTTGACAAACTGAAGAGATGACCTGATGTTAAAAAAGAACAAATTCATTGCGAAGTGCATAACACTATATGTAGGAAGAAGAAATTGATGCACAAATGTGGAGACTATGTATTATCTCTCAAAGTAGCAGCATCATAGGGAGGGATCATGGTTTGCAGGAGATCAGAAGCCAAATCTGAATCGGTGACGTGATCCTCTTCCAGAAGCACCTAATTCTGGGTTGTCTTAGAAGAAACATCTAATGTAAGACATGGGAAAATGCTGGTGAAGCTTGCAGTGGAATCCCGTGACTGGCTTTGCACCCTAGACTTCAAGAAAGAGGTAAACAAGGAAGAGTGCCATGACAGTGGTCTTGCAGTACTTAGGAGGACAGAAGATTATCCTGCCCTGTCCTGTGGGAAGTTGTCAAGAAGCTTCATTTGCCATAAAGACTTTGTAGGCTAATTGTAAAGAAAAGATTCCTAAAATAATTTAGGCAAGTTGATTTTCTGAGAACAGACCAGCCTGGCAAACCTGTGGCCTGCTGGTGAGGACAGCTGAGTTGAACCCTGCTCTGGAGTGGTGTAGGTCACTCGGTTTCAAACTCCTGCCTGCTGTCGCTTCATTTGTATATGCTATGGCCATGCCTGAGCAATGTCCGCCTGGAAATCCCGTCTTGATCTCACAGCAGGCCACAGGAAATGGACCAGATGACTTCTTGAGGCACCTTCCAGCCCAATTTCTAAAACATCCTTCTCCCAGTCCTCAGTTACTGCACTAAATCAGAAGTCTGTACATTGTTATATAGTCTACGCTTACCCTGATAAATGTTAAGATGGTTGCAGTCAATATAAATTCATCCAGAGCCTTTAAGAGAAATGTCAAGTTTAAAACAGTTCTCAGCTGAGCAGGTAGCAAAAGGTGAACAAAATGTACTTCTTCTTTGGGTCCTGTAGGTATAATTGTCTTATCTTTGTACCCATCTATTTTAATAATAACAACAACAGAAGACCCTCCTAACCTACTAACCTAGAGCATCTACAAGTTTGCGGCAGACGAGCTTTCTGGCACAGTGTCAGCTCTCAGTTAGCTATTGTTGTTGCTCTTGAGATGTGTCCTGGGTGTGCAGGCAACTATTTTCAGGCCTTCTCCTACTTTTTCAATTGTTTTTTTATTCTTCCTTTTGTATTACCTGCTTTTCAATTCTAACACCATCTCTGTACACAGCCATAGTTCTGCACAAGAAAACAAAAACGCAAAATAAACTAGCAGTATCTATCTCTCATTCTCCATAAGAAAGAGATAAAAACTAGCTAATCTGTCTCCTTTGATAATTGTTCTCATTCCTGTAGAGGTGGTAGAAGTGGACTAGCGTCAGGTTCCCCTTTGCAGGTTCCCTTTTGCAGGCCACCAAAATGTGTTAACTTCATTCATGAATCTATCAAGCTTTACATTTCCTCTTCTTTCTTTTTTTTTTAATCTGTTTTATCTCCAAGGAAACTTTGTCCAATAAGGCTTTTTAGCACACTAAGAGCTCTTTGGTAAGAGGTGTGGGGGATGTTATCGGGATAATACTGGATAATCCAGCCCAGAAAGAGTTTACAGTTTAGGAAAAATTATTACTAGAAATAGCAGGGATGTAATCTCTGATTTTGGCTTAGTTATGGGAGTAGTTTAAAAATACCTTGCCATGAAACCCACTGGAAAATTAGTAAATGAACTAGAGGCGTACTAGTGGATAGATTGACAATAAAGACCCTGCAAATTGTAAGCTTCTAGGAGTCAAAAACAGTGGAAGGGAAAAAATCATATAAATTAACCTATTTGAACTTTCTTGGTAGGAACCATGGGATTAGCCGTATCGGTTCTGAAGACTAGTCCAGAACATCCTTGGTCTGTCTCAGTAAATAGCCAATAGCTGATGTTTTAGAAAAGCACGGAGAAAATATCAAAATATAGTCTTCCCTGATGGTGGTGAATAAATCATGACTATACATCTCATATGCCTCCACGGCTGGAATACCAAATTCCAAGAAAAAAGAGAAAGCAGTTATCTGCCAAGTAGACTGTCTTTGTTCTTAACAGATAGTTCTACCTAGGCTACCTTTTGTGAATGAGTATCCCCTCTTTTTAAACAGCATGCTTTAAAAGGACTGGGCTGATTTTCCTCCTCACTTTGAACACCCACTGAAACACATAAGTTGCTGTACCGGCTCAGCCTCAGGCTTCATTTTCCACAGCGCTCTGTGCTTCAAAAGAATCACGGAGATGCAGCAGATGATGGAGTCTCACCCGGCGCACCAAAACAAGATGGAGTATACCCAAACTGTTCCTGAGAAATGTTTGTTTATCCTGTCCTTAAAAAGTTCCAGCAGTAGAAATGCTACAGTGCACTGAGTTACACCTTTCCAGTGTTTTGCCATTGGGTTGGAAAGTTTGTCTTCTAGCTTAAATCTCTGGAGCAGAATAATCTGCAGGGGCTCTCTTCGCTTGCTTCACTAGGGGGATTTTCAAGTTAGCTGGGGATTTCTAAGTTACTCAAGCAGGAGGGCAGGCCTGAAGGTCAGTAAATTACAGTCGTTGAACGTTCAAGCAAGAAGAGACAGTGAATTGCATAGCTGGAGGTGGATGGAAAAGGTGATTGATTGGAAAAAGTGGTGAACGGAGATTGCTGTGACTGAAACCAGAGGCTTTGGCTTCCCACGTTTCTTTCCAAGCCACCCCACACTTGTTTCAAGTCAACTGAACAGAAGCTAAACGAAGTGTATGGACGTGGGTCTGGGCAGGCTCATGCGTTTTGGTAGCGGTGAGGGTGCTGCTCTTAGGTGTCATTCATGCTCCTGGCAACCTCCGGTAAGAAAAAGGAAAGGCCTGGGGAAAGTGTCCAGTGTGACAGGGGGTAACAGTTTGTTGAAGTTTAAACGTTTTTTCATAGAAAGCCAAGTTAAAGATAACTTGCATTACCAATTACTGATTTTATTAACTTCGAGAGTATACTTAGATATATATAGAAAGAGACCTGCAATTTGGCAATACACACTGCATATAAAGTAATCACTTGTTTTAAAACACAAATGATGCTGACTATTATAATGCGAACTGTTTTCCAGATGAAAAGAATTAAAGGGATGTAATTGGAGAAGTATGCAACAGTGGCTAATATGCTATTATTTGCAAAGAGATATTACAACTTATAATCTTCTTTCGTGGGTTTATGTTGTTAGTGTTTAATCAGGCGTGTGAGTGTATTCAGGTGTTAAACCATCCTATTAGCTAGGAAAATTGCACTATTATTTACTGAGCTGTTTGTGATATATTGTTGTTGGCTTTTTTTACTTTCTATTTCTTGTCTTCGTGCAGTTTATGTAATTGTCCTTTCTACTTTTGTCTTGTACCAAAGGCTTGTAAAGTGTCTCTAGGGCAGATTAGCCATGTCAAAAATCAGGATTTTTTTTTTTTGATATGTTATATGAGTTAATCTTATTTCCTATCTTGTTTTATTGGAAGGCACCACAGCTATAAGCTGGTGCCTTTGAGCTTTTGTCAGCTTTCCTCTGGGAAACTGGCATCCCCAGTCGTCTCCAGTGCTCAACAGTGATGGCAGAGTGAGAGAAGAAGGGCTTGGTAAAATAGTGTTTGCTCCAGACTCAGGTCATTGGGAAGTTTGTGGTGATGAGGACGGGCCAAGGTCAGCCCACAGGTTGGGGTCCAAGTGGGGGTCAGGAGCCGCATGCCCAGACAGGGGCAGGGATGCAGCGCAGGAGGAGGGATGTGCCCAGGGGGTTTCTAATGCAGGGCATCAGTCTCGTGCTTGGAGTTAGGTGGGAGGTATCCAAGGCTGCCTCAGCGCCATGCTGCGTGCACAGATAAGAGAGGACTTTGGGCAGCCCACGGCTCTGAACAGCCTTCCCACCTCCTCAGAGGAAAGGTGACAGGCTGGATGGACCAGTCCTGTGAGCCACAGCCTAGCGCAGGACAGAGGCTGATTTGCAGTGCTGTATTTGGGACAAGCTTGCCTGTCAGTTCCTGAATAGGAATGGTTTCAAGCATGTGTTAAATGTTTTTCTGAATCAAAACTGGACCCTGGGAATTTGTGAGTTCAGCAGATGACGATGACAACATTGCCCGCCCTTGTCCTGGACGAGTCAGCAGGACTTCTAAGTGGACTGGAGGTATTTTACTTTAAAAACCCTAAAGCAATTCTGTTCCTCATCAAACTTTTAGGTCTTTCTTTGTCCTGAAGGTTGTCTGCATATCACTCAGAGCTGCCCCGGCACTATTACCTGCCTGTGTCTGATCTAGCTCAAGGGGAAGCTCTGTCCAAATCCCTTGGAAAGCCTAAATGGGTAGTCATGGTCTAAGCACATTTCTGAAACAAGATGCAGTAACTGCAAATGCATCTGTGTCCACTTTTAAAAAAATGACCAGGGAAGATCTTGGATGATAAAGATAAAGAATTTGTGTGTTTAAGAGGAGACCTAAAGAGCTGAGCTTGCTTAGTTTAGCTGAATGAAGACCAGGAGAGGAATCCGAGTGCTCAGCATCACTCTTTTGGGTAGTAAATAACAGAGAAGATGTGAAAACACCAGCATATTACCTTATGAGTATAAGTTGTTCCTGAGTTATTTTAATCTGAAATGAGAAGAATGGTTCTAATCCTTGGGTGGACTCTGAACTCCAGTCTGTAAGTCAGCACCCTAAAGTTATGCGCAGCTACTTGACTTGTAGGTATGTGGTCTCTCTTTGGAACCAAAGCCTGGTTAAACTCTGGCTTATTTTTATTTTTATTTTTTGACTGGAAAGTATCCCTCTTGCCTGTTCTGTGAACTCTGATTGTATTTGTGGCATGTGTTTCAAATTAAAGCTGTGCCATGTCACTTCTAGTCTAGACTACAGTGACTGAGCAATTGGGTCTGAAGGGAAAGGCAAGGGTAATGCATGCAATCTGATATAAAAAGGGTCTCTACACCTTCTCTCTGGTTGGAGTCACTGCAGCTTTCTTCCGTTCTACCTGGGCAGCCTGTAACCGTAGTGTAACGTTTTGCTTCTAACATTAAAAATGGAATAAAATTTCCAGTAAAGCCCCTGCCATACTGGAGACCACATTTCTGTGAATCATCGATATAGCCATATTCTTTTACATCATCACACATCACAAAATCCAGGATGAACCCTGTGAGAGGTGAGACCAAAGTCTTATGAGTGTAAGCAATTCAGTTTGAAAGAGCCTTCCAAATAAGACCAGTCAAATCAAGGTTTGTCTTTTTGGGGATTTCTTCAAAATTTCCTCTTCGAAAAGGCCTTTCCACTAAAAAAACCCCAAACAACACCAGTACTAACCCTTGAACTGCCAGCCTTCCATCCCATCCCTCTAAAAGACAGTAAAATTGAAAAGAAAGGAGATGAAAAATATTCACTCCAAGCAGAGATTTTTATTTTCCAAAGGGAGAAAATTCCATGTTTCTAGTAAATCTACTCCCCTGCGCTTATACATTTCTGGTGCAGAACAGAAGCATGGACAGATTTTCTTAATAAGCTCATCATTCTAGTACAGCAAAGCACAAAGGATGGGACCTAACCGTGGATGTTCGTAGGACATGGTATCATTCACGTGTCTTCTGAAGAGCTAGTCATTCAAGGCTGCTTTATGGTCAGCAGAGGGAAACAGTCATTTATAGACCATGACTCACCTTACACACTTTAATAATTGACGTGAGCATAGATGTACCAGGGCCCAGGTAGACCTCTTACTTTCCGTTTCTTTTTCTGCTTTCTTTCTTTCATGAAGTTCATAGATCTCAATTTTTGCCTCAATGTTGCCTTTCCATACCTTGTTCATCATCAGGCATAAGCATGTTGTAATTCCTGACACAAAAAAGAAAATAGTTATTATTTACTAACATCCAACAAAACTTAATTAAAACCATAAAGTTTTTAAAAATATGTGGAAACACACGTTACAGAAGAGAAAGCACATGCTCCTCTCCATTGTGACAGCAAAGGATGAAATGAAGGGGCCTGGTGGTGGATTGACCCTGCATGGGTGGAAGTGCTGGCAGAGCAAACTGACTGTGGAGCTAACGTACCTTAGCTGGTGTTTTGTGGAGGCGGTCTTGGAGAGACCCGTTCAGGGAATGTTGTCAAGAACAGGGAAGGATCAGTGTACCAGTATACAAAGAGATTCAGGAGCCCATAACCTTGCTGGGGGAATACTGGGAGATAGGGCACCTGCTACAGTACCCATCAAAGGCTAGCAGCACCCATGAAGGCAGTGAGGATAGAGTTCGTCTCCTTTGCCCTTGTTTCAGGTCTTGCCTTGCACAAGGAAGGATGCATGTCACCTAAGTGAAGCCTCTAGTATTTAATTACTAGACACTACCACCAACTACTCGGAGGCCAGAAAATTCGTTTCCCTTCGAGTATTACTTGTTCGTAGTTGTAAACAACAATGGCTCCTTGGGGTGAGCTGTACTGCTGCTGGCAGGGAAACTGGAGGGGAAAATCCACAGGACATGGGCAACAGAAGAAGCAGTCTGTGGATACAAGAGCACACAACTTGGTTGCACAACCTATACATATGGGGACAGCCCCATTCTATGACAAAGAAAAGAGAAATGGTGCTACACCCTATGGTTAACGTGACAACATGTAGTTAAAGTATTTCACGATTACCAGTCATTTACCTCACTTTTCTCACTGTTTAAAGATATCACTTGTTTTATACATAGCGCTGAAGCCTAAGAGAAACTTCCTTGTAAAATGATTTGGTGAGATGGATTGAAAAGGAGCAAGTGTGATGGAAAATGAGGGGAGATCTTGATAGATTCAATATAGGGACATTGAGTCATATACGGTAAAATTAATTTTCACTCAAAAAGGGGAAATCTCACCTCACTGAAGTTGGTGGAAAGACTCCTGTTACTTTTGATCAAGTGAGGAATTCACCCCAGGTGACTGGATATTTGTTAGGAACCATGTGAAGGAGAAATGTTAGGACTGGCTCTTGTGGAGTGCTGAGCCCTTGAAACTCTTGTGAAGGTACACTGAGTGAAGGTGCACTGAATATGGCTGGACAGACCCTTTTATTTACATCTCAAGACTTGCTGTAGAACACTTTTTCAGGGTTGGCCTGAAATCTTTGTTCAGATAAAACTTTTCAACGGAGAGCAAGACTTTAATATTTCCCCTGTCACGGTGATTTCAGATTAGGTGATTCTGGCCAGATTAAATGGAATGGGTTGGATTGGCTGGATCACATGAAGTCTGGGGACAGGTCTCAGAGGTGAAGTCAGGATACCCCAATACAGAGCCTTAGGTCATGGCATCTGCCTCTTCATTTTGCCCCTGTGGCTGCTATGGGAAGGGAGGTAGTAATAGACAGGAGCCTTACCTCCAAAACTGCTCACAAGGTGAAGAGATCTAGTACACTGCTTGCAGGCTGCAAAAATCACAGGTAAGGGGAAAACAGGAGAAAGTAGAAAGAACGACATCTTCAAATAATGAGAAAAACCATCTCAATGCCTGTACTACACTAAAAGGAACCATTGAGGCCTGTTATCACTAACACAAGGATTTCAGGGTCAGAAATGCTGTTGCTTGTCTCTTCACTGTGGAGAAAAAGGCCTGTGTGAACATTTTTAGTAAATACGGTCATTTTCTGACCATAATGGAAACAAACCTCCAAGTCTATGAATTTTGGCTAGCAATTTATGTCCGAAAGGGCAACAGACATTTTGAGAGAAATGAGAAAGTGTTGGTCAAAGTTCAGTATGTTGTTATGGGAAGTGTTTTAACAGAGTGAGATTAAAACAGTCTTGAAAATTAATTTGTATTAATTTTAAACTTGCCTTTGGTGACACAGTTCCATCCTCATCTGCTTTACTAAGAAAAATCTACTGAAATGCAGACATTTCCAGAAGCTACTGCGGTATTCTTTATAAACTTTAGGTTTCTTTGCTAAACCTGTGTTCTGTCAAATGTGATCCTAATTGTCTGATGTTTAATGTCATCCATCAGACCAATTTTTCTTTCCTCACATGCTGTTTCAAGAACTCTGATCCCTAATTTAATTAATGAATCATTGTTTCCTGAGTTATTAGCTGCATCTGTTCCTCTTCATTTTTTTAAAACAATTGCAATATTTTTTTCACTTGTCTCCTTGAAAATAGGTGCTGCAAATTGGTTGTGATGCTCAAAAGTGCTGTTGCTTTTAAGCCATTCTTCCCTTCCCTTCCCTTCCCTTCCCTTCCCTTCCCTTCCCTTCCCTTCCCTTCCCTTCCCTTCCCTTCCCTTCCCTTCCCCTCAGCGTGGGATTAAATGTGACCCCTGTAACACCTTCGACGCTCCCGTGGGGTCAGACCTTGTTCCAAGCTATTCTATCTGTAGGCTTTCTTTTATGTAATGCCATTCGGGCCCCAATGAAATCCGTGAACGTTTTGACATCTAGTGTTTTTACTCATATTACAGCTAATTAATTCATGCCTGTGAAGCACTTTGAAACTATACAAACACTTACTTAATATTGTTCTTTTTTATGATTTACCATTCTTAACTCACATGAACTTTGAATTAGAGGATTTCTCTCTTCGTAATCTGAAATTCCTCTTACCAAAGATTGGCAGACTGTTTCCACTTTTCAGAACAAGCCTCCTCAGTCTTGGCTCAACTTTGCTACTCACTGAATGAAACACTGTGAAAGCATGACCTCACCAAAGTCAACAGGGACCATGACCCCATCCAGAAAATGTCACCTCAGACACGACTGAACTCCTAAAGTGCACGCAAGAAAGATTTTAGGAAGTTGTACGAAGAACCGGGGCTTAAGTTCCCACCTATGGGATCTGGTCAGGCTTCCTGCCTTTGCTTGATCAGCCTCTTACCCCAGCACTGCGTGGTAAGAGCCAAACTCAGCCAACTTAGGCTGCCATCTGCAGTAAGGCAGCCGGAGTCAGTGATCATGTTTTTTGATTTACACCTAGTCTAATTGTGCTTGGAAACTAACACTGCAGTACCAGTTTGGGCAAATGGCAGTTTCATCCAGAACTTCCAAAAACTTACTCCATTTCTATTCCGTGCTTGAGGAGGTGCCATAGATCACCATTTTTGTAAAAAATTTATTTTGCAGGAATAAGGCTGAGCTCTTTATAAAAGTAAGACAAGGACTTAAGACTAGAATAATTTTCATCAAAAAGCTGTGGCTTTCTTTTAACCCAGTTGCCTGAGTTGTCCTCCCAGGAGAAACCAAAGTGTAGGTGGTGGGATGAGGGAATACATTGTGTTTAGGTCTTACCCCTGACTGGGCATGGGACATGGCCACACCGGCATTTCGGACCATAAGAGCATTTCTGTAGACTGGTTCAGACAAGGCTGGGATGAACAGGCACTTCTCAAAACCATATTTAGAAATCATCTTAATCCTGTCCGTTGTTAAAATAGGTGTTTTTATCTTAAGCAGTGACATATTATTATTATTTGTTATGTATATTACCATACTGCCTACTTACACTTGTACGTTATTTGAAAGTTAATTATACCTCCTGTCCTTTCACAGTCTCCACTAATGTTCAGTTTTAATGCACTAATGTGTTGTTCTTGTATGACACGTATCCTGGATGCAAGAATAAAAATTAAATTGAAATCTTAAGGTAAAAAGAAAGCTCATCTCAGTTAATTAATATTTACCTCCAGCAAAACACTGACTAATTACATTGGGGCTGTAGGGAGGGAAAGACCTGCAAGGAGCTGGTTACCCATTATCTGCCCAGCCTGAGGAGCTCTCCCAGTCCCTGCGAGCTGATGAGATCCCTTGAGAGACTCCCAGCCGCGGTGGCAGGAGCACAGGGGCTTTCTCCCTCCGTACCACGCCTGTGCTGCTGAAGAACCAGAGCAGAGCCAGCACCCGCAGCTTGAGACAAGCAGCCCGAGGCTGGCGAACAGAGAGATTTTGTGTGGCACCCAGCAGCACCACGAAAGGGTGAGCACCTCTCTGCTCCCGGTTGCCACCGCGCCTGGATCGCAGTGAGCGCTGGGGTCGGTTGCTGGGGAGGCGGATGAGGTGTTGCAGGTCATGCGATTCACGGCATCACTTCTCCTGGAGAGGCTGCGTGCCCTGGCTCCTGCTGAGTGTCTACCAACGCAATTAAATCTTAAGTTGGGGAAGAAAACCTCAGACAGGTTACTGACTCTTGGGGTAAGGTAATAATAAATAGTGCCATTAAGTGGTACCTGCCAGTACACCCTGGTGTCCTTCAGTATTTGTTGGGCCTGACCCCTATTCTCTTAAGGTAAATGAGGTTCTCTTATCACTGGGAAGGAGCAGTGGGCTAGGGAGTGCTGGTGCCACAGGCCAGGCTGTTTTGGAGGGTCTGGGCTCTGCTGCCTGTTTGCTGTGATCCTCCAGCATCACAGCACAGCAGCACTGCGGTCCAGCAGACACAGGGACCCGAGCTTGGGAAAAGTGGGGTTCAGCTCCCAGTGACACTGCTTCCCTGCTGATGTTATTTAGGGCAAATTATTTTAGCTTATTCTACACCTACAGCTTGCCAGCTGTAAAATCAGATGTTTGCAGGTCTCTCCAAGGTCTGCTGATAAACAGCTCAATGGTAGCCCTAGGAACAGGGAGTTTCGTGTGCAGATGGTCTTGTGAGTGCCACTGAGAAGCTGGCTGTCACCAGGAGAAGACCTGGGTCCACAGCTGTGAGATTCCCACAGCTGGCATGGGGGGAAATGGCTGCAGTCTTACCGTACTTTCCACTGGCACTGCTGCGGGATGCGGATTCCTTCCCCCATGCACATCCCCTCACTAGAACTAGGCCACGTAATTGTTATACTGCCGAAACAAAATTCACCCTGTTTTCCATTGAAAAGATCATTTTATATGTATCTTGAGTAGGTTTTCTAAGTTGGTGGCCTAACAAGCTCACAGGATTGAGTAGGTATCATTTCTCTAAATCACTTTTAACAGATCTTCTCATTAATCATTGCTGATCTAAACAGTTTGATCCCACTGAAGTATGTAAAGCATGCATTCAGTCACTGACTTAGTTACGGAGTCACCATTTAGTCCAGAGGTTAAATGCGAAGTTGTCTTACGCATAGAGTATTGCAAAAATAACCCCAGGCTTTTAGTTTTGATTTCCACTTTATTGATTTACACTAGGTAAATTTAATTCCAAATCTTACAGATGGCTGAGATAGTCATTCAATTTTGTCATTGTAGTGAAGAAACCATTAGGAAAATGGAGAAGTAAAGGTCACAGTAATCTTTTCTGGAATGAAGAATGAAGAACCAATTTTATTCAGAGGTCAGATTTGTACCAGAAGCTCTGAAGCACTCACACTACACCATTATTTAAACATTTACAAAGTTTCATTGACACACAACATTTGCGAAACACAACATTGCTCAACAGAAGATGAAAAAGTGGGAAACAGCTTCTTTCCTTCCACACATGGGTTGTGAATTTATGCAAGCAGGGTAATTATCCTAGGCATTTTTGTACTCCTTCATCTTATGGAGGTGTTTGTATTGGCCCTGTGATCTCTGTCTGTGATGTGGAGAAGGACCTTGGATCTGCCTGAGACGCATACCCATAAGCTCACAAATAATTACTTTTTTCTTCTGAGCAGTTACTTTTTTCCTCCAGGGATACTTAGAAGAATTACTTTCTGCTATATGAGATAAACTCAATTTATTGACTTTAATTTTAAATTTCTTCTTTTTGCACATGAAAGATATTCAATGTGTTTTAAAAAAGCCTTTTCACATTTAAAAGAAGGCAGTATAAGTATGAAAGTTATATATTTGTTTCTTGGAAAAAAGACTGGCTTTTACAACCACAAGGTATTGTCGAGTGCCGGAAAACACCTTGTAAGCCCTTAGCGTGTAAGTGTTGGGAGAAATTCATATGCCTAAACACAGGGGTCTAGAGCTGCTGCAGATGGCCTGGGGGTACCTGACTTGGCTCCCCAGCTATCCTGTAAGGGTGAGAGTAAGTCTCCAGCAGGTCCTGGATCAGATCTGTCAGCCCCTCAGATGGCATGAGGCACCTGCACCGCTTTCCCTGGAGCTTCTGTGCTAAGAGGTGAGGGACGGCTGAGAGCAGGCGGCCTCGAGTCAGAGCTGTCAAAACCCGGAGGTTAGGCTGTGCAGAAAGCTGCATTTCAGAATCCCCTTAGTTTAAGGCTTAACTACAGCCATTTGCCTGCGTTGGCGTGCTCCACCACTCGGGAGCAGCCACACCGGGAGCCGAGTCTGGACGACTGTATTAGAAGACAATATTCACTTCAGCCACAGCCAGCAGCTCCCTTTCTGTCTCATTACCAGCTCAAACATCAGCAGCAACTGATCAGCTTCGTGGCCACATCCAGGTTGTGGTGAACCATTTCCACCCAAAGCCTGGTACCGGCCATGCCACGCAGAAGAAGGATGCTGCAGCACCAGCTGTTACAGGATGGGGTTTGCCCTCCTCTGGCCGCAAGGATGTAGTATTTGAAGTCTCCTCCTTGTTCTGGTACTGCACAAAAGGTCACTCGCTGCTGAATTATTTTACTTGCTCCTCTCATAAAAGTCCTCACCAGTAGCTTAAGGTATCATTGGCTACCGGGGCTAGAAATGGAGTTGAGTAAATGGAGCATTTTCTGCATAAATTCCTATCTTGCTCTGTCAGTCTTACATGAATTGTATTGATTTCCCACTTGCTGTTACTTTAAATTCTTTCACTATGAACATAACGCCCTTTGCCTCATCTAGCTGTTTCTTACACCTTTTACTTTCAATCAAAATGCTGATATCCTTCCTTGTACTCCTTACATTGTGTCCCGAGCACCAACAACCTTGAACCTGTGGCACAATGAACACTCACAAAACACAGAAATAAGTTTGTGCGCTATTATTATAAGAAAATATTATATATATATTTCATAAATATATGTGAAAGTCATGGAGTTTTCTGCAGAATTTTTTCCTTTGGAAGAAAACAGTAATCTGGAGAAAAGCAATGGATTTTTGAACCATGAGCCTTAAGTTTTAGTCCTATTTATTGAAACATGACTTAAAAACCAACGTGGACAGAACTAAAGGAAGCAATAACCATGAGTGTCTTGAGGAAGCCCTCCCAAATTCTGCTCCGCATGTGTCAATGGAAAAGTGTGCTATAATTGCACTGTATGAGAGAAAAAAAAAAAAAAGAAAAGGAAAAAACCATCCTTTTACATTTGGCACCACAGCGAGGTGACAAGCCTTATCACTTTTTTATTTACATATTACAGCCCCCTGACTCTGTTCCAGGGTAACGTGGGGCTGGGAACTCTGGAAAAGGGAAAGCCCCAGTTCTTACAGAAAACACAGGCAAAGGAGGCGCCTGGGTTTGGAAGAAGGGGCACGTAGCTGGGGATGATAAGTTCTGCTTCCTCTAAGCTCTCCATGCCCGCTGCTCACAGGTCACTTTTTTACCCTGACCTATTCAGGGTTCACCTCTCTGTTGGCCATGGCAGTGTCCAGCTAGCTTCCTTGCACTCTCAAATTTACAACTCTTGGCAGCAGCAAACCTCTCTCTGATCTCAGACACATTCCCAAGCATGGGGTTAACACTACATGGGTTAAAGAAAGGGAACCCGTGAGGACTGGAGCTCCTCTTGGTTTTTTTGCAGACTCCCCGTGTAACTCCAGGTGAGCCCCATGGAGGCTTCGTTTCTTCACTGGCCAAAGCAGAGCTAGCAATGCACCTGTATTTCCTGAGTTGTGATAAAGATTATTCTTTTCTAAAAAGAAATGTGTGTGAAGGACTAACTGCAAAGTGTCACACACAAAAAAAAAAACCTGTAACTGTACCTCTCCGTCCTTTTTTCACACTGAGCTATCACCGAATCCTATCATTTTTATTCTTATGTGGCTTATTATTATGGGTGCGCAGCAGAAATAATGATTATTTACTTAATAAAAAATGACATATGTTGAGGATTTCGCTTTCTGCTTACTGCCCCTTCCACCAAGGCCCCCTTCTACCTTGTATCCCACAGGACTGCCCCCCTGATTTCTCTACTGAGATACACGCTCCTGTTTGTTTCATTTGATGTGCCTTTTTAAAGGGAATGATGTGCAGAAAGGCAAATATTCTACAAAAGTTTGATGAGAAATTTTTCTGTGGTTTCTATGAGTGCCAAGATCAAGTGCCTAGAAGTGTGTGAAAAAGTGTGCTTTCCTAAAATTTCCTTAAAAGTGGACTATACCTATGGTATAGTTGATATACTAATTTCTTCAGTTACTTGTACTGAATAAAATTAGCAAAAATACTTTTTTATTATGTCAATGCATTGTAATTAATAACATATTGCATTAAATTTTCTGGTTTAGATTTTAAGCCCTTTTATGCCATTGATGTGCCAGTGATTTTCAAATGTTACTTTGGCTGAAATACACAATAAAATAGAAAATGGCTTCAGAATACTGGATTAGCTGTCACTGATGGCATAAGTCTGTCAATAGCAGCCAGTAAATGCGGGAGACTGACTTTCTCCTCTTATTTTTATTTATAAATTCCATTTCAGAATAGCAATAAGACACTGCAGGCCATGAATTTTGAAGGGATTATTGCACTTCTCTTATGACTGAAGTCACTTGCCCTTTAGCCTTGTGTCTTATAACACCTCCCAAGGTGTTCAGTAGCAGTCCAGAAATGCACAGCATGCTGTGTCTTATGGCTTAAATACATTTAGCTTGATCATACAGAAAAATAATGATAAAGTAAAAGAATGTGCAAGGAACTGCCCCCCCC